>NW_019174342.1:0-117 GCF_002260705.1 Seriola dumerili
CAACTCTATGAATGTCTTCCAGGAGAGACTGTGTGAACACAGAGAAGTTATCTCCATATTAAAACCACATCACCCCCTCCCCCTCTCTATGACGGACAGAGTTTTACCTCCACCTTC
>NW_019174343.1:0-210000 GCF_002260705.1 Seriola dumerili
CAAGTCGGAACAACAGTGCGCGAAATGGTAGCAATGGGACACCTAAACATAGCAATACTTTTCAATAAATCTTTTATAATTTCTCTCATTTTCTTAAATCTTCTTCTTTCTGTCTATAATAGAGACTTTCTCTTTTTCATTTCAACACATTAATTTTTCTCATCTCTATTTTATTTCTTTTAACCTAACATACTTTCACTTTATAATTTTTGCCTTTCTATTTTATCATTCCAATTCATTTAATAATATTTAATTTCATCATTCTTACACTTTTCTATAATTTATCATATGCAACCGTTTCATTTCAATACTATTTTCAATAACTTCTTTCTTAAATTCTCATCGATCTCTTAAATCTTCTCTTTCGCTCTATTATAACTATCTTTCTCTTTTTTTTTCATAACTTTCATCTTTTCAGCATTAATGTATTTTTCATTTCAACCTTACTATTAACACTTTTATTTATAATTTTTCCTTTCATAATTTTATTCAATCATTCGTCATTAAATAAATATTTATTTAACATAATTCTTAATCATGTCCTAAATCTTTATCACATTTACACCTTATCATCTCAATACCATTTTAACAGTTCTTCTTTTAATTTCTCTTCCATCTCTTAAATCTTTTCTTCTTTTCTCTTTATATACTTCTTTTCTCTTTTTTCTTCAAATTGTCCAATTCTTTCACACTTAATCTACATTTATTTCAACACAAACACTTTAATTGATAATTTTTCCCTTTTCTATTTATATCTCATTCATTCATTAATAATATTATTTACATCATGCTTTAAATATTACCTAAATTTATATTTCACCTTATTTCATTCAATAGCTTTTCAACATCTTCTAATAAAAATTTTGCTCTCATATCTTATTAAAATCTTTGTTTTCTTTCCTCTATATTTAATCTTTCTCTTTTTCCTTTCAAATTTTTTATCTTTCACATTAAGGTTGATTTCAACACTATAACACTTTTTATTGATAGATTTTTCTTTCTAATTTTATCATTCATTCATGCTAAAAATAATTATTTACATCATTATTTTTTACATGGCTAAAGTTATTCATTTTTAGCCACTGATTCATTCAATACTTGTTTAATTTGATTTGCTCTTTTTAAATGTTTTCTAGCTGTTGTTCTTAAATCTTCTTCTTTTTCTCGATAGAACCTATTTGTGTTAGTGACAGTGAGGAGACTACTAATTCTTTCTCTAGATGTGTCTGCTGTCTGAAACTGTACAGCTTTCCACTATTAAAGAATGGTGAGGTGTTTCATCACAGAACACTTGAGGATAAGGTTTTCCTGTCTATTTGAGCAGCATTCATGAAGAATATGATGGACACTCATGCTTACATGTCCTAAAGTTATCAGTTACACCTGAGCATATGGCAATACTGTTAAGTGACGCGCTGTTAAAGTGTCTCAGCGCTTAAATCTGCTGCTTTTCTCGATAGAAAGCTGTCTCTGTGTCTGCAAAACTGTCAGCTTTCACATTAAGTGTGATTTCAATCACAGAACACTTGAGGATAAGTTTTTCCTGTCTATTTTGAGCACGCATTCATGAAGAATATGATGGACATCATGCTTACATTGTCCTAAAGTTATCAGTTACACCTGAGCATGCAATCAATTGTTAAGTAAGTCGCTTTTAAAGTGCTCTCAGCGCTTAAATCTGCTGCTTTTTCTCATAGAAGCTGTCTCTTGTTCTGCAAACTTAATTTTTCTCATTCGATGTTTTTTCTGTACTAACAACTTGAGGATAAGTTTTCTGTCTATTTGAGCAGCATTCATGAAGAATATGATGGACATCATGCTTACATGTCCTAAAGTTATCAGTTAACACTGAGGCATTGCAATACTGTTAACAGCGCTCTTAAAGTGCTCTCAGCGATTAAATCTTGCTGCTTTCCTCGATAGAAGTGTCTCTGTGTTGCAAACTTAATTGTTTTCTAGTTCGACTGTATGTTCTGTACAGAACACTTGAGGATAAGTTTTCCTGTCTATTTGAGCAGCATTCATAGAAGAATATGATGACATCATGCTTACATGTCCTAAAGTATCAGTTACACCTGAGGCATGCGAATACACTGTTAATAACGGCGTGTTAAAGTTCTCTCAGCGTTTAAAATCGTTGCGCTTTTCCTCGATAGAAGGCTGTTCTCTGTGTCCTGGAAAACTGTCAGCTTTCACATTAAGTGTGATTTCAACACAGAAACTTGAGGATAATTTTCTTGTCTATTTGAGCAGCATTCATGAAGAAATATATGGACATCAGCTTACATGTCTAAAGTATCAGTTTACCCTGAGCATGAAGGACAATACCTGTTCAACAACGCTGTTAAAGTGCTCTCAGCGCTTAAACCTGCTGATTTAGTGGATAGAAGCTTTAGTGGATAGAAGCTGTCAACAACACATTCAGGTTTTTTCTTAATTTGTAATTAATTACATGACTTTCTGTTGGCTTTAATCAACAACAAAAATTATAGAAATGTTTAAATATTGCTGTCGTTCAACAGTGATAATACAGGATCTAGAGATAGATATTAGAGTTTGTGCTTTTCTAATGTGTCTTATGTACTTACCACATTTAATAACAATGAAAACACTAATTCACCAAAGTGACCTGTTAGATTCATCATGAGGCATATCGTAAATATGAAAAAAACATACCCAGTACAATTAATCAGAGTAAGTTTATTTATTAAACATCTTTGTGATGACAACAATTAAGTTATGAATAAAAACAATGTACATGAGCTCTGTTAATTTACAATTCACACTAAAGAGTGCGTAAGGCGAATACATATGTAACAGCAGCACACATCTGTTGAGAGTCTTGTTTTGCTCCAGGTTGCAGTTCTGGTGGGTATGTTCAAGCTGTTTCCTACTGAACACCTTTTTGATGTTAAATTGGAAAATACTTTCACCTGTGAAGGTGGTGACTGTGCTAGAGCTGCACAGATTCTGTTCTTAAAATGTTATTACTATCATCTATCAACAACAGTAGATATTAAGTAAAAGGCAAGAAACTGAACCTGTGAGGACAGAGGACAGAGAATAATAAACAAAAAAAATGTCTAAACAGCTGGTCTGTCCTTTCATCAGAAGAAGCAGAGCTGGAAGTGGTTTTCTGGCATTATCATCATCATCACAGCCCATTTCAGAACAAAGGATGTCCATGCAGTTTCCTTCGTCCTTACATGAGGTCCTCATTCTTTTGGCACCAGTCTTTTTGTTTTCAGTGTGGATACCTTTGAATGAATCAAAGACAAATACTTTAGTTAAGACATGGTAAATCACAGATAATCACACACATATACCAGCTGTCAGGAAAGGTGCATGAATATCTGCTTCAGTTGAGGACTGCTGTGTATGAATTTACAGTATTAAATGACAAACCCCTACAAGATAATGTTCTAGTATACATTGTATATTGTACTCAATACAATACGATACCAGCAAGAGGAGGAGACAGAAAATAAGTTAATGAGATAAACCTGAATGTTTTGCTGCATGTAGGAAAATTCTGTCAGCGACTGATTTTTTCTAATAATATTAAAGTGTAACATGAGTGCAAATGTTTGCATGTTTTGGGACCAGGTACGATTAGCATAGCAAACATGAAGTTATCAGCTAGCTAGCTAGGTTAGCAAAGTGCATCCATAATTCACATTAACTTCTTTGGATGTTAACTGTCTCCCGTTCTACGGTAAAAACAAGCTTTTAGTGTCATGGGTTGCCATGACGGACATTTTATGTGTGAGTTTAGTCTATTTAGTCTCTGTGCCCCCCTTAGACTGGGTCAGTTTATCTGTTAATGTCCCCCGTGCTTCTGGTTCCTGTTGAAGTTCCCTGTGTTTCCTCGTGCTCCTGGTACCTGTTCCTGTCCCGTTACTCTCCATTTTGGATTTTTAGTAAGTAACTCACTTTTTGTTATTAAAAGACCCTTTTCCACCAACTCCCTTTTTTCGTTGTCTGCATTTGGGTCCAGCCTTACCTCAAACCGTAACATTTAGGGAGCATCATACACATAAAAAAAAAAAAAATCAACTTAGAATCAAAGGGCCACTGATGCACCATGGTCATGTGGTGTACGCAGGCAAAAGAAGTGCATTGTCCATGCCAAGTTTATGCGTTTCTTATGGTTTATTTGTCAAAAACAAGCAAGCAAACAAAGAACAAAGAGATCCTGTTTCCTGCATGCCTTCCAAAAAAAAAACATAGGTCCACCCAGGTGCATTCTGGTCCTATACCTGCCATCTTACATATGTAACCTCAGGTGCCCACAGTGTTACCCAATTCATAAGCAAAACAAACACTAGTTACACAAAAAAAAAGGAATATGCTAAACAAGGAAATAACTAAACTAAACAAACGACTAGCAAAAGAAATCACTATCAAAAATCTAATCTAAATAAAGCAAACATCTAGAATAATCAAACAATACTAATTATTAATAAAACAACTAAATGCTAACAACAAATAAATAGCTCCTACAGACTGAGTATTTCATGAGAGAAGTTGGTGTTTTTTGAATGAATGTGTATTGGACCCAGAGTTTTTTGGAGTGAGCCCCCAGCAGCCCTCGTGGTATTGCAGATTAAGACACTTCTGCATTGGCTTCACTTTTCAGCCCCGGAGACTACATCCATTTTAATATACAGTTTATGGTTGTATCAGAGGGTTGGTTGCTCAGGCTGGAGGACTGGACGGGACATCTAGCAGCTGAACAACCAGTTATTTTTCCAGAAATAGATCAAAGAGCTGAAAAGAGACTGAATATTGGATTTAGATTTGAACACCACTCCCTAGTGTTCAGGCATGGACTATTGTAACTTTAACTTCAGAAGTATTGAAGATACTGAGAGAAAGGGACAGAGAGAAACTTAAAAAAATGAAAGATAAACACCTTATGTTATTCTTTAAAGTAAAATCCAAACAGAACAACGGAGAGATTCCACAGATTTGTAAATTAGCATTATACTGAGCTCCTTCTCTTTAGCCATTCCAGCACATGTTGGCTTAGTTAGCACCCTCCAGCTGTGGCAGTGGAAAAGCTTCAGCAGGAATGTGGAGATAGGCCTGGTAGCTTTCAGTCTTCTCCTGGAACTATTTACTTTGCAGTCTGCTGCCTGTGACATCACAACCCAGACTGTATAAATGAATGGAGGCGGTCAGCTTTAATAAATACATCCTCTCCAGAGGAGAAGAAGGAGGTGAGAGTGAACAAAGGAGCAGAGGAGACGGGGGTGATAAAGATGGAGAGAAGAGCTGCCCAGCTGGTCTGTTCTGTGCTGCTGTGTATCATCACCCAGGTAAGACCTACCACAGTAGATCCCACCTGTGAAATGACAGGGCATAGTTATATTACATATTAACTCATTATCTGCAGAGCTAGTTTTCGTCAGTAGCATCAGTGATATAACTACTGAAACAACTTTATCACAATGCCTGCTTTTTGTACATACATCATGACAATGGTTGGGTTGGAGGAGTACCCTATGTTTTTCATAGTAACAAACAGTGGACTGTGATTATGGAAGACTGACATAAAGTTTTAGTCATTATAATATAATATAATATAATATATAAAACCGCCATTAGATATTTGTTACTGTGTACATATATGCACCAAGTGGGGATATGAGTTGGAAACCATCAAATTAGGTTTTCTGGGAGATGGGTGGCCCAGTCATAATCAGCTACTTACCATGGAGAAGGGAAAATATATTTTGGGGGATGAACAAGGTTGTGATAAGACTGTATATATGTACAATATGTATATATGTATATACTGTATATGTGTGTGTGTGTGTGTGCGTGTGTGTGTGTGACCACATCAAGACTGATGTATGAAATGTGTTACTTACTTGAGCCCACACATAGATAAGAACTAACCAACTATCTAACAAACTGTAAACGCATTTACCTGTTATGTTACAGTTATATGATGATATCATAATCAGTGAGTTTACGGTGGGATTGTCCCATGACACATTCATGGGACCAGGCCATGATCCGACATGTTGTAGTTTAACACTAGTGGTGTGTAGACACTATTACTGTGGCCTTAAATGTGGTCATGTGTTTGTAACATGCTACAAACTTTTTCTTTCTTTCTTTCAGCTCTCATTAGTGGCACATGTATTAGCCTTTGCGTGTATGTATGTGTGTGTGTGTTGAGTAGCAAAGGAAAACAGATGACACGTCTGTGTATTCATGATAACAGTATGTGGTTACTGTGTGGTAACCGTGTGTCAGTTGTGTGACAGGTTCACCTGACGTGAACACACTTCCTCTTCCTGTGTTCCATTTGATTGTTTCTGAACATACTGTACAAACAGCAGAGAGACAGGCTAACTGTTAACAATAAACATCTGAATAGAGACACAGGTAATCTGGTGCAGATTACTGCTCCCATCCAGTTGGTGTGAGCCACTGAAGAATGATGTTTGAACAGCATCATGTCTTTGCAGAGATTATGTCCTAATTACTCTAAACATGGGAGCAGGTTTCACTGGAACTATTTCTTAAACAGAAATTAGTTCCAAAGAAAATGTGTGTGGATATCCTTCATATATTCTTTATTTAATGTGACCAGGACCAAACCTAAGTTTAATAGCAGAGGAGACAGTCAAAAGTATGCGCAACAATCTACTGCCTAACAGTTTTAACAGTGGCTGTTATTTTCATCCTCTCACTCTAGGTGTGGTGCCAGCTGTGTATGGGGCCCTGTCACTGTCCACCAACCGTGCCACGCTGCCCCGCCGGCATTCCTCTGATGTTAGACAGCTGTGGCTGCTGCCAGCTGTGTGCCAGGCAGGAGGGTGAGGCCTGCACCGACCGGCTGCCCTGTGACACCCAGAGAGGGCTGCAGTGTGACTACAGCGCCAGCTTCCCCGGCGGACCAGGACAGTGTGTCGGTGCGGTCACAACACACTCCAACTGATCAATTTTTCAACTAATCCTGACAAAACTGCAACTGCTACTCCAGCTACTACTACAGCACCTGTTTCTGTGTCTTTATTGTTACATTTCAATCACAAAGCCAGAGAGCTTTGTTAAAGGTATAATGTTCAAGATTGTGCTAGTTGATCCACCTCCACAGGTTGCAGCATTTCACCTCTTCACCCCTGTCCAGTTAATCATGTTGTTATTTTCCCCATGTTCCTTATAATTTATTATTTATATGTGCATTTATTCTTGATAGTTAAAATTGTTGATAGTAATACAAACAGTATGTTTTGATTTACCTATAAAAATATGAGGGCAAGGGAATACTACATGACACAAGGGTGTCAGGCTATAGCAGCATGAGGAAGGGATGATGACATCATCACAAAAGCAGAAACACGTAAATAAGGTTAATTGCCAGGTAGGTTTTTACTTACAAAATATTTGGCTTGGTGTTTGGTGCAGTATCCAATAAACATATTAACAGGAAATAACAATAAAAAGGTAAAATACTGCAACAGCCAAAAAGATAAATATACATATACACATATTAAAAAATAAATCAATGAAAAAAACTATGTACAAAAGTGTTGACAAAACTCCTTCTGAGCAGGATGTACAAAAGATCACAGTATAGACAATATCTGTTCTGTGCAGGGATAATACTCCAACATGTTACTGTAATGTGGTTGTTGATGATTGATGAAGCCAGATGCAGAAGAAAAGGCAGGGTGCTGGTCCATCACTGGGGATGATTGGACAGAAATTATGGTCCTGATACAGACAAACTGATAGGACAATTAGTTCTTTAGATCATACAAGTTCTTTATATTCAAACATGTTAGGTCTGTTGTGTGGGTATATAATAAATATTAAGGATAGATATGAATATGCTAAAATAAATACAGTACTAGACAGTGGATCCTGAACCTGCTGGCTCTGGATCGAACAGTCTCTTTGTCTTACTTGTAAAAAAGTTACTGACGCATCTCGCTGGACAACAGCCACAAGAACAGGCTAAATTCTACTAAATCACTAAAAGATCAACATCATACATGTATGCCACTTGAAGTGTTTGTCAGTAATGTTTGTAAATTGCACTAATGATACTTTTTGCTACAGACCGACATTAGATGTTACGCACCAGTCTAAAAGAAGAGTCTAATCTCTTTACTCGCCTAGAGCTGTCTCCCGCGGTGGAAAAACATACCAGCGTTCACCCGTGTTTTGCTTCTTTACCGTTGAACGTGTTTTTTTGTCGGAGCGGTTCTTCGGGATGGAGATAAAGATAGCACTTCAGACATCTCCGCGTTTCTGTGATACTCGTCGGCAGCTTTTTGTTTTTAGTCGGGAGCTGTAGCCTAACTTCCTGCTGAGGAGGAAGCTCTTCTTCTCAATGGGACTGAGGGCAGACTAGACGCTACACTGACTCACACAGCTTCTAGTGTGTCTAGGTGGTATTACAACACGGTCCGGTACGCGGTTAGTTCGTTAGCAAGCTCGTTTCAGTAGATATCTCTGAAATACAATAGATGGTGATCTTGGTCTGACGTCATCAATGTAGGTCCTTCACATACTATTGATGGTGTTAGTTCGTTTTTTGAACATTTTAAACCTCTAATGCCTGACTATCTTCCACAGCTCCAGAACTAATTTGAATGGAATATGCTTTCATCCGATGGACATTAGAGTCTGTGGACTCCTTTGTGGTGGTTGTTGTTGTTGTTGTTGTTGTTGTTGTTGTTGTTGTTGTTTCCATTTGTTGCACAATAAAAACGCTTTTTGACCAGTTTACCACAGTACAACTCAAGATCAAACACAATCATCAGAAGTCACACTTTTCTTGATGGATTTGTAAACACAAAACCAACATTTAAAAACATTGATAAATGATAAGAAATCATTTGATATTATTGGGTGTGAAAATAAATTCTTGACCTTGAAAAGGAAACAGAATCATAACCTGGTTAACTGGTTAAAAAGTGTTTAAACTCACAGACATCTTCCACCTGAAAACATCTGAGAAATAGAAGAGACAGTGTTTAAGGGAGGCACAGCCTGAGGTTACTATAGCTGTTAACAGTACTACTGCTGCTACACAACTACTGAGTGTTAGCAAACTACCAGTGCTACTAATGCTACACAACTACTGAGTGTTAGCATGCTTCCAGTACTACTGCTGCTACACAACTACTGTGTGTTAGCATGCTTCCAGTACTACTGCTGCTACACATGGTTTTTAACGCTTACACGCCAGACACAGGAAGCCAGCCATTACATCAAATTTCACCTTTGCAATAGAAAATACTGTTAACCGAATTCTTTGATAAATGAGAACTTAATCAGCTGAGATCAGCTGAGTGAGCCCAGGCCACAACCTGTACTGTACTGTACTGAAGAATAGACCAGAGAAAGGAGACCTCTCTGTTGAAGAGCTAAGTTAGCAAAGACCAAATAGCAAATGACAAGTCAACATATGATTTCCTGAGAGTAGAGATCAGTAGGAATAGCTTACAGGCTCATTGATTCTGTGCAGGCCCTCTACAATCCCACAGCATGTGTAAGATTAATGGAACATTATACAAACGAAAGCGATTTTGGAAGGCTATACAAATAATGTTTGATTTTTGACTAACAGCTGCACCTCTGCTATCACTACTACTGTTTCTGATCATGACACTCATTCATCATGATAAGAACACCAGGTTTTGCCTTTCTTCTCTAATTTACGTAACACTGTAAATAACCCTTCATCCTGTTCTTCATGTCAGACATGTTGAAGGAAGAAGTGCACCACTCATTTTTGTGCTGATGAATGATGTTTTTCATCATTCGGATGATTGATAAAATGACTCAGTTCCTGACTACACCTCTCCTCTGCAACACATACCTGAGAATTTCTTGTTAATGCTCTTACAGTAATAGATAACATGAGATCATCATCTTCCAGCAGCTTATTTGTCTGCACATGTTTCACATAACTTACCCAGATAACACCCTCCTCTCTCCCCCTCTCTCCCTTCTGCGATCAGGTCGGAACGAGCTGGGCTGTGAGGTAAATGGCAGGAGGCTGGAGGAGGGACAGGTATTTCAGCCTTCCTGCGCCCAGCTCTGCCACTGCCTGGGAGGGGGCGTGACCTGCGTACCACTGTGCAGCGATGATCTGCAGGGACCTGCTGATAAATGCCCCAACCGTCAGCTGGTGAGACTGCCAGGGCGCTGCTGCAAAGAGTGGGTGTGTGACGGCACAGACAACAGCATTTCCTCAAATCCATCAGCAGGTAATGAGGCTGGTGACCTGACATGTCAACATGTTAGTCTGCTCAGGTCATCAGAATCATAATTGGTCAGTCTGTTAGGACTCATGACTCATGTGCAAGAGAAAAGCATCAAATTCAGCTATATTGAAGACTGAGGCATTTTCATTTCACTTCTTCCAGGATTTTGAGCATTTGGATGATTGTCAGTTAATTCCTGTGAGGCTTTTTGACTTCAGGTCCACATGGAGCCGAGCTCAGCCAGCATGATGGTTCAGTTAGCTTTTGGGTTGTTTTTCAAAACTTAAGAGGTGTCAGGAAGATTAAACATCTGTGAGCAATATTCTTAGCAGACTAACCTCATCTGAGCAGCAGTTTATAAAATGTCTGACTGTGTATGTGCTGAATTTTCTGACCCATGAGCTCTCATCAAAGACACCTACTTCAAACAGCTTTCAGCCTGATGCACACACACAATACTTTCCACTCTGGCATTTTTTTCCAGCAGAGCAGGAGCATCAGGACCACGGGGGTGGGCTGTCTGGCCTGCCATTAGGCTCCATCTCCAACTGCATCGAGTGGACCTCAGACTGGAGCCCCTGTTCCCACAGCTGCGGCCCAGGTGTCTCCAGCCGCACCACCAACAGGAACCGGGCCTGTCTCATGCGGACTGAGACCAGACTGTGCCAGGTCAGGCCATGCCAGACTCTGCTGCTTGGGCTCCAAAGGCTGCAACCGGTCAGTATAATCAACATGTTACTATAGTCCCAGTGATCAAACTCATAAGACATTTCTCAGTAAAGTTCCCAACAACATGTGCACACTGTATACAAATACTGAGGTGACATACTGTGTTTCTGAGCCTCTGTGCATCCACATGGATTTAACTTTAACTATGTGGAACTCAGAAATGTCCAATTTAAACAGACACTGTAAAAGAAATACATATATAAATGAAAGAGCGCCAAATGGGTGATGTATTTTTGTAGGCCAACCCAGATGTTAGCATCACAACTGTGACAAACAAGAGTTTCTGATATTGACAGGCTTTGGTCAACACATCATCTTCACTAATAAACACCATTTTATGATGTTTGAAGCCTGAATACAATCAGCAGAAGTAAAAAGCTAATGTTAGGCTATAAACCAACTACACCCCGGTCACATGACTTCAACGTCACCACCACTAAACTTCAACTTGTATTTTGATTTAGCTCTGACCTCTTCTACAAAAGCCTTTCCTCTGACAGAGTTAGTGATAGTTTGTATAAACACAACAAGGCTGTAAAGGTGGACTGGTGAGTAGATCAGTTTTGAAGTTCAATGTGATGACGTTTAACATCCCCGACCACCTCTGTAGTCTCATTTATACACTTGTTAGCAACTGAGACGTAAAAGCTTCAAGAAATCAGGACTAGGGTATTTACTGACTGATTTTATGTTGGAGAATAAAATATTAATATGTCTTGAGTTTGTGTTTTAACAACAGACCAACATGTTGCCAAGGCGAAGGGAGCTGCGCTTTGCTAAGGGCGGGCACAGCTGCTGACGTCAGGCTGTCTCATTTCGGTGGACCTTTGTGGCCTACTACAGTCATGGCCAAAAATATCGGCACTCCTGCACTTCTTTCAGATAATGCACCTGCATCTGCCAGAAAATTGTTGCAATTAAAAATGCTTTGGTATTCACATGTTTATTTCATTTGTTTGCATTGGAACAGAAAAAAGCAGAGAAAAAAAGCCAAATCTGATATCATTCCACACAGAACTCCAAAAATGGACTGGACAAAATTATTGTCACCTTTTCAAAATTGTAAGAAATCATAGGATTTCAAGCATGTGATGCTCCTTTAATTTGTATTTAAACTCACCTGTGGCAAGTAACAGCTGCTGGCAATATAGAAATCACACTGGCAACCAGTTTAAATGGAGAAAAGCTGACTCAACTATTGTGTTGTGTGTTTGTGTGTACCACACTGAGCATGGAGAAAAGAAAGAAGAGCAAAGAATTGTCTGAGGACTTGAGAACCAAAATTGTGGAAAAGCATGGACAATCTCAAGCCTACAAGTCCATCTCCAGAGATCTTAATGTTTCCGTGTCCACTGTGCGTAACGTCATCAAGAAGTTTACAGCCCATGGCACTGCAGTTAACCTCCCTGTATGTGGACAGAAGAGGAAAATTGATGAAAGATTGCAACGAAGGATTGTTCAAATGGTGGACAAAGAACTTCGATCAACTTCCAAACAAATTCAAGCTGACCTGCAGACATAGGGTACAACAGTGTCAGCTCACACTATCCGTCGACGTCTGAATGAAATGGGATGCTATGGTAGGAGACCCAGAAGAACCCCACTACTGACAAAGACACATAAAAAAGCCAGACTGGAGTTTGCCAAAACCTACCTGAAGATGCCTAAATCCTTCTGGGAGAACGTCCAATGGACAGATGAGACCAAAATATAGCTTTTTGGTAAAGCACATCATTGTTCTGTTTACAGAAAACGAATGAGATCTTCAAAGAAAAGAACACAGTCCCTATGGTCAAACATGGTGGAGGTTCACAAGATGTTTTGGGGTTGCTTTGCTGGCACTGGATGCCTTGACTGTGTGCATGGCATCATGAAATCTGAAGACTACCAAAGAATTTTGGAGCTCAATGTGTCAGTGTCAGAAAGCTGGGTCTCCATCAGAGGTCATGGGCCTTCCAGCAGGACAATGACCCAAAGCATACTTCATAAAGCACCCAGAAATGGTTTAAGACAAAATGCTGGAGACTTCTGAAGTGGCCAGCAATGAGTCCAGATCTAAATCCCATAGAACACCTGTGGAAATGGTGCATTATCTGAAAGAAGTGCAGGGGTGCCAATATTTTTGGCCATGACTGTATGACCACATCCTCCAAAGGTTTCGCTGAATTGGGAAACAGCTGTGCCACAGTTCCACTTTTCATCCTCAGCCGGAAGGAGTTTAAAAATAAAATTACAGTGTTAAATATTTTTATTTTACGAATTATTTTAATATTTTATTAATGTAGTCATTTATTTAGACAACACAGGTTTATGTCTACTGTTTTATCGTCAACATTTATCTACATTAACATTAGCTAGTCCTAATACAATTACATCACCTGCACTTCACAACAAAAAACAGACAGTTTCTGGGATAACACTGACACTGAAAAGACAACCTTGTCAAAGATCTTTGGGGAAAATACAGCTAAAGGAAGCACTGCACCTGACCTGAAGATCCTACAGGAAGTGACCTCACATCACATGACAGGCAACAAGAGTAACTACATCATTACTGTAATGTTGCCTGTCACTGTGTTTCAGGGGCTGAAGGTGTGTGAGAGCAGCTACAGTTCACCTCTTTCCATTCAGCTTGAACACCAGGGCTGCTGGAGCACCAGAGCCTACCGCCCCAGGTTCTGTGCCCTGACCTGTCCGGAGGGAGTCTGCTGCAGCCCCTCCCACACCAGGACAGTGCAGATAGTCTTCCGCTGTCCCCAGGGTAGGCTCATCCAGCAGCAGGTGATGATGATCGAGTCCTGCTTCTGCAGTATCGCCACCTGCCGCCAATCCCCAGTCACATCCAGCCGAACAGTCCTGCCCTGGTTGTGAGGTCCAGCTCCAGGACTGAGGGGCAGGCCCCATCTGCTGGGAACCAGAGGACAAAGATGATCAGACAGACACACACTGACTAATTATGTGGCAGAGCAGGAAGTTGAGCCAATGTTTCAAAATTATGGAAATTCTACAATCAGGATGTGAAAGTTGACAACAGATGTGTAGACTTGAGAAAGTGTATCCAGACGTGCAAATAAACAGTTGTGTAAATGTGTTTGAAAGACCACACTAAGGTTTATGTAGTAATCTGTATCTAAATTTAAAATAAGCTACATGTAACTTTTTATCCCATATTATACCATCTCTGTGTTCCTGCACTTCTCGTTTGGCTCCAGAGCTTAGAAAGCAACAGAAAACTACCCAACTCTCATGTTTCAAATCACTTTAAACTGAATTTGTATAAAGCAGTGACGATAAAAATGTTCTTGTTGGTTGACAGTGACTCTTAAACAGATTTTGAAGAGCAGTCAGCTCTGTCTCTTTATCTACACATTTACACGTGTTTAGCTTCAAACATCCACTGAGAAACAGATCAGAACTCAGTCTATCCTGAGCTACCAGCTGAAGTTTGTTTACCTTGTGTCTAGGTGCCTCTGTTGGCTCAACTGTTAATCAAATACAAACATGGAGTACTACTGGGGAGTTCAGTGTTACGCTACCCAGGTCTGAAGCTCTAAATGTAATATGTTGAGTTTTAGAGTACTGATTGTTGCACACCTTTCAGCATAGCCTGACTATGGTTCATGGATGAATCTGGTGAGCCCTGAACCCCCCAAGTGGTCTTTCCATGATTCTTGAGCATACAGGCTGCAGTCTGGCATCTACAGAATATGTCAAGTAGAGTTGGGCTGAATCAAGTCGAATATACCAGTCTGTAGTTCTAATCGGACTCAAGCAGTGCGCACACACAGCTACGGTAAACCGTGGGTAAAACATCACTCAGTCACGACCTGCTCTGCTCAACAGCATTTCTGTTCTTCTGTTCAATAATCCAATATCAAAGGTCCAACAGTTTAGAGGTAGACTAGAATATTCAGAGCGAGGGAGAGAGAATTCTTTAAAGGTCCATATAGTCTAAAGGTCCATGTGTTGTTTGATTATAAAGCAGGTCTAGGTTCTATGTGAAAGTATCAAAGTGCTCAGTCCACAGAGAAAGTCCACAGCCTGTATTGAGAAACTGAGCCTTAAAACTAGCCATCAGGACTTCTGGAACTTTGTGATGTCACAGCAAAGCAGTCACCACTCTCAATCACACCCAAGCTCCGCCCACCTGGACCCACTGTCCAACCTTGCAGGATTTGGGTTGGAGTGTTTCCTGAAATCTGCTATATTTTTTATCAGATCACTCAGAAAATGGTCAGCCAATCAGAAGAGAGGCTCTGAGCCTCCCGTCTTCTGATTGACTAGTTTTTACTAGAGCTCCAGAAAAAGAAGCCTGAGAGAGGAACTATGAAGCAACATTGAAATGATTTTTTGTTCTTAAAACCACAAATATATCTTCTATATAACACTGGAGAAGAGGAAAATATGGAGCTTTAATAATAAATGTTGATATGATTTTTGGCTGCAAGAAGAGATGTATTTGTGGCTGAAGTTGGATTTTAAGTTTTCACATCTTTATGATAAAAATAAAGATAAAAGTAAAATTAATATCTCCAGAAATCAAGACGCAGGTTAGAGAAAGTAAAATGAGCTGCTGAGACCTCGATTACAGTTTGGAAGATGTTGTTGTTCAGGCACTTCACTACAGACTGTGAAGCTAAAAGTGGAGCTTTAGTGGTCATTAGAGGAGGTGCAGTCTATGGTAGTTCACTACTACCCAAGTTTCATTTGCAAATGCTTGGATGCATTTTTTCATTTTCAAAAAGTACTAATTTTATTTCTGTAAAAATCTCATTTATCAAGAGAAGAACTGTTTTTGTTTAAAGAAGAAAACTCTGATCAACTGATAAAAGTGACATTACTCATGGTTTTTATCTATAAATATCTTACTAGATATTTAAATGTTGGTGCTTATAAAGGTTATTACTAATCAGTGTTTGACAAGAGGGAGTGTCTCTCTCATTCTCTCTTTCTCTCTGTATAGACATATATATATATATATATATATATAAATATTTTAAAATGAAGGTATATCACATGTTAATAGCTTAGTCTGTCGTGATCAGGATGATGAATATATCCTGTGATTTGTTCTGTGTAAACGTCTCTGATGTTGATTTGTTGTGTGTCTTAGAGCTGGAGGTGGGCGGGGCTTTTCTTGGTTTCATATTCGTTTCAGTTGTTTGTTAGACGTGCTGGTAGTTGTGTAGTTCCCAGAGGAGATGTGTGCTCCGTAGGAGCCCGCCACTGGCTGCTGTTTTATTTTCCATTCGAATGATAACGTGATTTAAACCCTGGAGATGTCTGGGAACGTGACGCACGGCTCCTGTGAGGGCATCAATCTGAACTTTACGCACAGCTTTCTGCCGCCCGTGTTCGTCACTGTCTTCGTGGTCGGGACGCTGTCCAACATCTGGGGTCTGAGGAGTGTGTGCAGCAGCTGGAAGAACATCGGGAACATCAACATCTTCATGCTAAACCTAGGGGTGGCGGACCTGCTCTACCTGTTCACCCTGCCCTTTCTCGTGCACTATTACGCGCGCAACAGCCACTGGCAGTTCGGCTCGACGTTCTGCAAGGTGAACCGTTTCTGCTTCAACCTCAACCTCTACGGCAGCATCGGCTTCCTAACCTGCATTAGCATCTACAGGTATCTGGGGATTGTGCACCCAATGAGGGTTATGGGGAAGATCTCCAGCCGACACTCGGTGGCCATCAGCGCCATGGTCTGGCTCCTGGTGATCATTCAGATCCTCCCTGACATGTTCTTTGACAAGAACGACCTCAACTCTCCACACTCGTGTTTCGACACTACCTCCAACGACCTGATCAGCCACTACCTGCCTTACAGCATCGGCTGGACCGTCACAGGCTTCGCTGTGCCCCTGGTCATCATTCTGGTCTGTTACGGACACATCGTCGTGGTTCTCGCCAGAAAAGCCAACGTGAACCCGGTGCTGAAGCAGCGGTGTCTGAAGCTGGTGGTGATCCTCGTCATACTCTTCTCCATCTGTTTCATCCCCTACCACGTGTTTCGGAACGTCAACCTGAAAACCAGGATACTGAAACAGAACGGAATCTGCCGCGCAAGTTTCCGTGACATCTACATCGCGCACCAGGTAGGCCGGTGCCTGGCGTGTCTGAACAGCGCCATAAACCCGCTCATTTACATAGTTGGAAACGATGACTTCCTCACGAAGCTTCAGCAGCTCAGCCAGCGGGCTCGGCTGTCTCTGGGCTTTACCAAAAACCCGTGGAACCGGGTCCGGATTCACCGTCGAGAACTCACGTCAGCTCCGACCTGATGAACGGATAAGAAGCTAAATCGGTTCAGCCGAGGTTGCATGTCCCTGCATGTCACGTACCGCCAGAACGTACCGCCAGAACTTCTACTTTCCCGGGAAGAAACAGTGATGACTGAAAACTGTTATCAGTCGGTGTTAGGGGTCAGAGGTCATCGGGTCCCTGAGCTGCAGAGAGGAGAGCAGGTATAGACCTGCTGCTGAATCTGTTAAACAGTATAGAACAGACAGAAGCTGCTGCAGCTGTGAGCTCATCTCACCACTGCACTGAATCAGTATTATACAGCTGCTGTTCATATCCTGCACTCTGTTATTGCATGTGCTTCAGTCCTGAGGTCCTCTGTGCTGAAGGTATAGCCCCTGTGCAGTGCTGCAGAGACTTGTTTATGGCCTTCGCACTGTTACAGGTGAAGTATTCTATTATCAACTTGGTGGTGGTTTGTATTTTCCATGTTTTATGTAACTGAGACTTTTGAACAGAGTCACTTACTCCATTCATCTGTCAGAAAACACACAAGATGCATGCTGGGATAACAGTATGAAGACTTGGTGGATTTTACCACACTGTAAAATATTCATCACCCAACAATCATAACATGTAAGTATTATAATAAATATCTTAAATAAAAGTACAGAAGTCATATCAGCAAACTGTCCTCAAGTGTCACATATTAAAGTAGATAAAGAACATTATTAAATGGTGTTACTGGAGCATTGTTACTCATTCATTTAAATGTAAGGTGGAGATACGTTTGACTATTACCGTTTGGCTTTTTGATTTCATAAATGTATGTACAGTATGTCATTGTTTTCATGTTAACCTCACAGGGTTAGGTTTGTGTTTGGACAGTAGGGACACGTTGCTGACGTGCTATCTCAGATGATCTCTCCATTTTATCTCCTTTGTGTTACCTGTAAGATCTGTGCAGAAACCATCAGGTGAACTGAAGAAGAAAATATCTTCATCATTTTGACAACATGTGTGCTGCAAATACTCACAACACAGTGATGAACCTGGCTGGGACTTGTTGGGATGGAGAGAGAGAGAGAGAAAGAGAGGGAGACAGACAGACAGGCAGACAGACAGACAGACAGACAGACAGAGAGAGAGAGAGAGAGAGAGAGAGAGGGGATGAGATGCAGCAAAGGGCCATGGATTGAACTCAAACCCGAGCCGCTGCGGTTAGGGCTACGCCTTCATGGTACCCGCTCTACCAGGTGCAAAACAGCCTGTCATGTTCTGGTTCCTGTTTGTCCCCAAAATATGTGATTGATCTAAAAGCTTCATACACCCGCACTGTATTTTGTAAAGGCAGTCTTGAAAAACAGAACTGAAGTGTAGGGGAAGGTATAAAGTTACTATGGTATAAAGTATGTCACAGTTTTGCCACCACAGCAGTCAAGGCACAGTAAGACTGTATAGTAAAGTTATTTCAAACATCTGGGGAAATTTTGCAGCAAGTTCAGTTTCATGTCATACCCATGGTTTCAGGAAAGGGTGGGCTAGCCACAAACATGCTGTCGTAGCACAGGAGTTCAACCGCTTCACTTCTTAGTAACAGTATTTAGCAGCGCCTGCAGCACTGTATTCAGTAACAGCCAATGAACGTTTTACAGTTTGTCAGGAATCTGTCACAACAATATGCTGAATCATCCCAGTCATTAGCACAGTTACTCAGGCAGCTCTGTGGCCCACTGGGAGTTTGGGTAAATACCTCAGGACTTACTGGAAAAGTCATTGTCATTGTTTGGCAGTTATTCTTTGGAACTGCTCATTAATGAAGCAGAGTGTCCTGCACTCAGTTCAAATGAGGCGGCAGCAGCAAATCAAGACCAAGGTCTGAGCCCTGTGAGGATTTCACTTCTTAACTTATCAGATCTGTGACCTGCTATGCCCCCAGTTGTTAGGAATAATGACTCCTGCTTGAATCTGGGCGTCATATCAGGCCAGGATCCAGGTATAAACAGGAACATATAACACAATAAGGATATGCTTCTGTGTCCAACAATTCCTTGGCCCATTCAAGTGCAAACAAAGGCCACAAATGGTCTCTAGTCAGACTGAAGGCAGAAAGATAAGAATTCAAGTACTTAGGAGACATAAACAACTCTTCCTGCCCACTATATGGCAGAAATACAGGAACTTAGGCACAATCGTAGCAGTATGAAGTGTTTGTCTTCATTTATGGTTTCAAAATCATATTCCTGTGATTGCACTATCTCAGACGTTAATTTAAAGCTTCATATTTTCCTCTTCTCCTGTGTTTTATTTGAAGTGTTGTCTCTACAGATAAATATTAACATCTCACCATTTCCTTCCCTCACATTCTCTGATTCTGTAAACACAGTCTGGTAAGAAAAACACAATGTGGCTTGATGAATGTGTGTAAGCACTTACAGGAAATACTCAGACCAGCTGCAGCCAGAGACCACATTCACCTGTCTGTGACCTTACAACAACATGTCCGCCTGTGTCACTCTCATCCACACTTGTTGCCATTTTTGTGTGTCAATCTTTCATAAATGTGGGAAGCTATCCAGCTACGTAGACAATGATGTTCTTAATCCAGATAACTAAGAAGAGCTGAATGATCAGTTGTTTCTCTAAATGGGGGAAATAGCCACAAATGGACACCAGGCCAATTTGAATCAATCACTGATTGGTGGGATTACTGACAAAGCAATAGCTTAGCCATGTCTCATCATTTCCTAAATATTAAACATTTTGTCTGATTTTTTTCCTGTAGAAAGGAATGGAGAGAATGTTGAAATCCTTGAAAACTTTCTCCTCTTTGAAATTAAAACTTCATACTTTTAGCTAAAGACTTCATTTCAGCTTTACAGCTTCCAAGACTTTCAGTGAATAAACTTGAATTCAGCTTTTTGATATCTTGTACAGTTTTTGATTTGGTTTTTTACTCACACAACTGACCAGCTCAAAGAGGGCCAATCTCCCTGATCCCACATCATCAGCATACTGTACTTAAATATGTTGCGTAAGTGTATGTTTCATTTCATTGACTCACAATAAAAAACATCAAAGATGATAACAATGGTACCTTGTGATCGCCTGTGTTCTGGGTAACCATCTTTAACATAACACTTTTTACACACACATTCTTTGTGTTCTTTCTAATCCCCAACATAATTATAATAATCTATATCAATCCCATTTGTCTAAATCTGTCCCATTTCTTCAGACTTTAAATGATGAAATGATCAGTCCTTTATCAGACATGACAGATAATAACACAGCGTCCAGTAATCAATAAGCTTTCACAATTTCACAATAATCTACTGTGACTCTGAACAAACAATAAGTCACATTTTAAACTCAACCTCACCTGAAAGTCAGGTTTCAGATCTGACTGTTTCTCTTTAACACACGTCTAAATGTTCAATTATCAAGTTAAAAAAACATCCTTGTTTATAAATCAATAACAGTTAATGAGCTAATCAGTTTCATCAGGACTGTGTGGATCTTGTTTTAATCTAATCTAACTGACAGAGGCGTCTCCCAGGCAACGTGAGAAACAACCAAGCAACTGTCATCAGGCTCTAATTCTGACATTATTCTGACATTGTTCTGACATCACCCTGACATCACTCTGACATCACACTGACATATTTATGACATTCTGACATCAGAGTGACATTATTCTGACATTCTGACATCACACTAACATTCTAACATTCTGAAATCACACTAACACTATTCTGACATCACACTGACATTATTCTGACATCACACTGACATATTTCTGACATCATTCTGACATCACAGTGACATATTTCTGACATCATTCTGACATCACAGTGACATTATTCCTGACACTGTTTGCCTTGCCATAATGTGTTTGTGGTATCTTGAGGTGCTGATATGAAGAAGTGATCACCGCTGACACGTCTTTACTTGCAATCAAAAAGAAGTTTATTTACAAGAAAGAAACAGTGTCAAAAATGCCGAATCCTGGAGCATCTCTGCCAATGTGAGATCTCCCTTTTACCTTCTCACAAACCCCTCCATTTATCTGTCTTATCCCATCTTTGGAATGTGCCCTTCTTCCCATGAGAAGAAGTCTTCACCCTAATGGTAAACCAAATCTAATATACGGGTATCTGGTCTCTGGACTTTTGACCTTTAAGGTCAGCACAAAACCCCCACATCCTGGATCCCTTATATCGTAGGAAACAGGAAACAAATGGTTAGGCAAATTTGTCCCCTAATGCACTTTCCTTAAACTTGACTTATACTAAGTAGTTCAAAATAACCTTTGACAAAGCCTTAGTTGTCACCCTTCCTTAACTTATCAATAAAACTTACATAAAAGAAGAACATACAACAATTTAGAATGTTTAAGTAAAAAGAAATTAAGTGGATAATACACTATCTGTGTTCAATCACCATTGCCTTCCTTGTGTCTATTTAGTCTCTGTGCTCCCCTTTGTCTGAGTCAGTTAGTCTGTTCAAGTTACCAGTGTTACTTCATGCTTCTGCTTGCTATTCGAGTTCCCAGTGTTATCTCGTGCTTCTGCTTCCTGTGCAGTTCCCCCGTGTTACTTCATGCTTCGGCTTCCTGTTCGGTTCGTCCTGTTTTACCCTGTTTGGATTTTTGCTGTTTCCTTATGTCCCTTACTCCTGTGCTCCTTGTGTTTTCTGGTTCAGTAAAGTCATTTTCATACTACTTACTACCTTCATCTTCGTTTCGTCTGCATCTGGGTCCAGCCTTACCTTATTAATGACGCTACGAACTGACCAAAAAATGGACCCAGCAGCCTACGCCAGCTTCCTTTCTTCTCTGCAGTTTCCTCACGGTAAGCCTCAATCCTTCGGATCTGGAGGATCCTGAGCTGTCTCCTTTTTGGGGAGCCTGCTTAGCCTTTCCTGGGAGGTATCTAGGGGTCGGAGCCCCTGGACAGAAACGCAGGTCACAAAGACGCTGTTTCTTCAAGCAGCCTCAGCCCCAGGACTCCAGCTACCAGCCCCAGGACTCCAGCTTCCAGCCCAAGCCATAGTCCCAGGTCTCCAACTTCCAGCCCGAGCCACAGTCCCAGTTGCCCAGCTATCCATAGCTTCAGCTGTCCAGTGACCATAAGCCTTCGCCAACCACCCTGGCTGATGCATAAGCTGTTCTAGCATTGGCGGTCCCAGTTGACGTCTCATTTGTACCTGACTCGGTTCCCAGGTTGACCACCCTGTATGACGCATCAGCTGTTCCAACGTCAGGGATCCCGGTCGACGTCTCCATTTTTCCTGAGTTGATGGTTCTGGGCAACGTCTCACCTGTTCCTGCATAGTGGACCCTGGCTGACGCATCACCAGTTCCCCCGACGCTGGAACAGGTGTAATGTCAACCAGGACGGTTGACATTGCACATGCTACTCGTGTTTCATCGGCGAGAGACTCCAGAGAGTCCCGGCCTTGGCCGTTGTCCCCCCGCTCTACTCCGGAGAGACCCGGTCTTCACCGTTGGCCTCCAGAACGGCTCCGTCCGTTTGACCGACCTCCGGGTTGCACCACTGAACTGCCCAGCCTGTCCATACGGCCTCCGGGCCGACCTCCCGAATTGCCCTGTTTTGCCCCTCTGAGCCATCATTATTCTGACACCACACTGACATTATTCTGACAACATTCTGACATCACAGTGATATTATTCTGACATCACACTAACATCACTCTGACATTATCATAATCATAAAAAAAATTCTCAGTCATCAGGCCTGACTGAGCTTGACCACTGTCAAACTGCTCAGCTTCATCAGATCCAGCAGATAATGTTTCCATTTTTGGGACGGTTGACTCCAGCAGAGTTTAAAGTTACTCCTCTGACGGATTTTACTGTTTTTAAAAGGTGCTATATAAAGTTCATTATTATTATAAACCTTCATTAGATCCTGCAGTCCAGTAGTTAGGGGTCACACGGGTGCAGATGCTGAGCCTGCAGCTCTCTGGTTTAATCCTGTTTGCTGCATGTTGTCTTCTGCTCTCTCTCCTGTCTCCATGATCTCTATCAAATCAAGGCATAAAATTCCCGAAAAAGAATCCTTAAGTTCTTCCAGTAGTGTAAAATGTCAAATGTCAGAGATACAGCATGTCTGTAACTCATCACTGGCTTTTGATGAAGATGAACATCTCACAGAGACACAGGTTCAGGCTACTGAACTGTTTACTACAACACGACACCTGTAGCTTCACTCATGACTCAGTGATGAGCAGTGACTGAAAAACCACTTTCCTTTTCATTGTTAGCAAACCACAGAACTGATGAGTCTTTGTTAGCCGTGTGTGACCTGGGTAACAGATGCTATTCATTCGAATTCACCAGGTTACAGAAGTCATCACATTGATCATATTTTTTCTGCTGTGGTAAATGAAATTCCCAGTTGTGGGATTAATAAAGTTAATCTAATATAATATTTATAATCAATTAGATTATTGATCTAATCAGTGGCCTCTGACTGATCTGATTAAGTCTGTGATTGAGGAAGTGAAACAAACATACAGCACAAGATGAAGAATCTGAACCTCAGAGATGATTTATTAGATCTCAGGTTGTCTTCACATTATGGATTTAGCTCTTTACTGATATTGTTTTCACATCTAATCATCTTTATGAGGTTTCTGCCTTTCAGTTCATGTACACCAGCTGTTTTGTCTCCAGCTGGTGTAGAATGCTCCAGCCAGACTGTTAACTGGTACAAGGAAGAGAGACAGCATCTCACCTGTACTGGCTACCAGTATATAGTTCAAGGTTCTTTTATTTGTTTTTAAGGCTTTACATGGTCTGGCACCCCATCACCTCTCTGAGCTTCTCTGCCCCCTCTCTATCCCCAGATCTCTCAGATCCTCAGATGAGCTTCTCCTGGCTGACCCCTGGTTGAGGCTAGGGGTGACCGTGTTCACTGTAGTCGCCCCAAAGCTTTGGAACAGTGGCATGATTAAAGGTCCCACATTTTCCTCTTGTTCAAAGTGTTGTTCCATCTTCTCTCTCAGGCTTCTCTCTGGAGCTCTAGTAACAACAGGTCGGTGAGCCTCTCACCTCTCTTCTGATTGGCTGACAATCAGGACATGTTCAGAGCTCTGATCAGGTAAAGTGAAAACACCTGATGTTTTCCTAAAGTCTTGTAGGAACCAGAAGGATTTTATTGGCCCCTGATTCATGCAGTGAAATGACACTGTAAATCACAGGGTCATTATTAATGTGAAGGAGACACGCTGACTGTTGAAATGGGAGTGAAGCAACACACCTAGTCTTTTCTTGAAAACATTCACACTTACTCAAACATAAAGTAGTAAAACCTCTGTTACACCCCACCAGTCGCTGTCTGAAGCAGGTTTGTTTTAGTTTTTTTTTTGTTGTTGTTTTTTACTGTTCTCTTCACTTCTAACTAACTGCTTAATTGATCAAAGAGCTCCAGGGCTGTAGAGTGACACCTGCAGTGTGTTGAGTTGTGTGATCAGACTCAGACTCATTCACACTGGGCCTGTATTAACATGTTTTCACACTGTGCCAGTTTCAGTCTTAATGTAATGCTGCTCTTCCAACATGGCCGACAGTTCAGCTGTGTGTTAGCTGAGTGTTCACACTTTATATTCTAATGCAGATCATGTGGGCTCTGATGATTAAGAGGAAATGGCACCGGATGTAATTTACAATGCGATATACAAGTCCAATAACGTGATAATAAATGATAATGCATGGTT
Source organism: Seriola dumerili (assembly GCF_002260705.1). NCBI lineage: Eukaryota > Metazoa > Chordata > Actinopteri > Carangiformes > Carangidae > Seriola > Seriola dumerili. Next base: position 24,954 of record NW_019174343.1, read on the forward strand.
CACTAACCATGATGGAGTTGTCACTAATTCTGATGCGAAGCAGATGGAAGATCTGGTCACGAATGTCTGGGGGGGATGTCTGTCCGACCCCTGACCTCCACATCCACCTGAGCCTTGACAGTCAGGCTTGACTTCATTCATAGTGACTGCAGCATTCATAGCTGTGAAAGTAAGCTAAAACACAGTTTGTCATGAGTCACGTGAAAGTGAATATGAGAAAAATGAACTTTGCATTATTGTCATAGTATGAAATAAATAAATGATTATTATGACCCTGTTTTGTTTTTATATCACATTGTAGCGTTAACGCCATATTTTAGGATTTACTCTCGTTGAAATGGGGCACCAGTCCTCTAGGAGGACAACAATGAATTACTTCATTGCCAAATTTATCAATCTCATATCGGAAGCCATGACTTCTCGATTCAATAGATCTCCAGTCTCTACGTCAAAAGAATACAACAGGACAACAACTGGGTGTAAATAAAGGAGTTTATTTAACTAAACTACTATCTACAGAGTAAATGCAAGGTGTAATAATCATAAAGATGAAAATAATAAGGAAATGAGCAGTGTGATGAGTTGGCAATGGTGGGAGAGGATATGTTATGGCTATACAGCTAATGATACTACATCTACGAATTAGGTTTGATGATTAAATATTGCTATATTTCGACATCAACCCAGTCATGAGCAGAGTGTTAAGACCGGCCTACTGTGAGTTGCGCTGTAGCTGAAGACCCTCGGCTGGAACCCAGGTGGCTGTGGTTGCCGTGGTAACCCTGGAGACGCGGGATCTAGGCAGATTCTCCTGGAGGCCGTGTCCCGTTATCACGATGACGGATTCTGCCGGTGTCTCAGCGATTCAGCTCTGGTGGAGTTTGCCAGGAGACTTTATGTCTCAGGCACTCTTGATTTCTGCTCGGCTTCTCTGCAGGCGGTCGTGCAGATGTTATCTGCTGGTGTCTCTTGAGGGTTGATGCGAAATAAACTCTAATGCTCTTCACTTTGGCTGGATAACTTTAGAGGACACTGGCGTTGACCAGATGACTCTAAAGTTGTCAAAATCTTCAAAAGGAAAATTTGATGATTAAAAGTTACAAAATTACTCTGGGGCACTTCTGTTGTTTTGGTTCAGTTGGTCTTGACTTGGCTTATAAAAATAAAAGATCGCGCATGTAGACAAAAATCATGTTACTTGTAGCTCGTGGCAAAGAAAAATAAAAGACGTGAAAAGTGCAAAATTGACTAAGAGACATGAGTTTGTGGCTAGCAGCTTAGAGCTAAGAGTTTACATGGCTACAGAGCTGGGCTTTGAGCCGGGACTCTGAGCTTTGAGCAAAGATCTCAGCTTCTAGTTTCTGCATCGTTTCTTGCTTCTCGAATCTTCTTGTCATCGGGGTTCCTCTGACTTTTCTTAACTGACATCTGACTTCTTCTCACCTTTCAGGCTTTTCTTGGAACTTTGTGACTTGTTCTGCTCTGTTTATCCCTTGGGGGCTGGTGCATGTTTCAGGGGCGTCACCCGTCGTCTCCTGTGTTTCCATTTGGAGAAGAGAGTAATTTTCCACTGAATTTTGGAATAATTTAAATCTAGAGTTTACTTATAAACTTGCACATCCGTCTTCCACCATGACCACAAAACATTAAGTAAAATAACATATAAAACTATTTGCGCTAATAATGGCAGAGAGGAGTAATAGGAGTGTTGATTGCATATTACATCCTTCAAACCTGGAATTAATCATGATACAAGTGGTTAACTGATCAAACAACAATATAAACATTTCCCAAAGCTAATAGTCTATACATGTGGATTACACAGCAGTTCTTTGACTGTAATAATAATAATATGGACATTCTGGATGTCATGTTGTGTGTGTTACCTCGTGTGAAGGATGCTGACAGTATGGTCACATGAAGGACATTGTCTTAAAATCTACATGTTACATTTCAAACATTCTATGGGATAGAAGTTTGGGATTAAACTATTGCATAGGAACATCTCATGAGTTAGACAGTTGACAGTTAGATATTTAATTTTACATTCTTCCTTAGATCTGTGTCTGTGAAGAGTGTTCTGCTGGTCACTACCCAGGATTGGAATGTGGGTTGTAGTTTATGACTCTTATCTAGAGAGGGACAGAGGAAGGAAGGTTGGTGTGTGTGTTCATGCATGGCACAGACAGGCCAGGATTCACACCTTAGTGTTAATCAGTCCTTTTTGTTGTTACTTGTCCTATACAAGAAACAATCAAATATCAATAAACAAAGTCTTATTGTTACAAACTGGAGATTTTGCCTATATTCTCCAGTTGTCTGGTGTCCATTGGTTAATCCTCTGGAGTTGACCCTTTGACCTTTGGTCTGGTTCTGTGTCGTTCGGACATGCTAAAAGCATGGTCTGTTTGTGGAAGAGGGGTCCTTTGTCTCTGTTTCCTATCAATTTGATAGTTTGATGGTGGGAAGAGTCACGAAGTGTCAATTGTGGGTCCGTAACTCTGCATGTCCTTATAATGAACTTCCTTAATGGCTTGTGACTGATGCCAGGCCACGTATGTACGCTACAACATTATGTAATGATTCTTGCTGCACATCAAAACCTTAGACGTTACTTCCACAACTGAATGTCAACCAGGGCAGGGAAATAAAAATTACAACCAATAAAATCATCACAGATTATAAATGTGTCTTTAATCTAGCTGCTCACTATAACCACTCCAAAGTCCAAACCTGAGAAGACAATCACAGTGATTGGTCAGCAAACCTGTCCACATCTGTCAACTACAGCACCTCAAACTGAACTCTCCTCACACTGTTCATCCTCTCACACAAGGAAATATACATATGTCACGTCAAGTCAAACCAAATACAATTTTTGTCAAATATTTTTATCATCTATAAAATTCTATTTAAAATATTTCAGAGATGATATTTCCTTCTGCTCTGTTGTTGGTCTGATGACTTGATAGACAACATTTTATTTCATTAACAACACACTTTCATATTTCTCAATTGTGAGTGTTTCAAAAAGTTTTTGAAAGTAGCAAGAGGATGGTGGCGGTTATAGGATACAAGCACAAGGAGAGGTCCTGACATTAAGCTCACGGAAGCAGCTAATAATGATTGTAGACTGTATTGTCATATGATGTATGTGCGCTTTTATCATAGCAGTAACATTCACAGTGACAAACTTAAACATGAACCCAACAAGTTAATGCTCAGTCACTGTCTGTGTAAATCACGTCAGTAGAATTAAGATTAATACACATTACCCTATATCTTATTAGTTAGATAATGCTAGTTAAATCCTGAAATTATCTACCAACCATAAACTAAACAAGACTCAGCTGATACTTAATATTATATTTAATTCATACAACAGTAATTAATCCTACCTGTTTCCTCTGTTCTCCTTCTGTTGTGCAGCTTTCTGCTGTGAAGTTTTACAGTTAGCTGTTAAACTTGTTCATCTGCATGGTAGGGGTGGGCGATATGACGATATTAGATCGTGAAGGATTACAACGTGAAGACGATCTTTCAAACTGCAGAGATCGTGGGATCGTCTAGGGCACATTCTATAAATTGCAGTTCTATGCTGATGCACCGACGCACCAGACGTATTGACGTCGTCAACCTGACCAACCAATCATAGCGAATTACGGGCAGTGACGCGCTTTCCTACCCGCCTCCTTGTTTGTGTGTGTAGCGGTAGCACATGGAGAGCGATGGCTGAAAGCCAAACGGAGTTGGTCGTTAAAAAAAATTCCACCTCCATTATATGGAATTGGTTTGGATTTTCCGCAACTGATCAAGCGCAAGCAAATGTAATTTGCAAAGTTTGCACAGAAACCGTTCGCACGTCGGGTGGTAAACACGACGAACCAGAATGTTGTTGTTGTTTACCTTAAACTTTACGTTGTTTGCACATGCGGGCAAAACTGCGACTATTTGAAATAAAATCTGTTAAGAAAGGTTCTTTGGTCTAAATTGTCTGTTTTTCTTTTTACAATTTAAGATTGTGATAAAATCGAAATCGTGATTTTATTTTTAAAAAATCGTGATATGATATTTTTGCCATATCGCCCACCCCTACTGCATGGTTACAGTAAACTTCCATGGTTACAATGGTGACAGAATGGCAGCCTGCAGCACCTTCAGGTTCTCTAAGACAGTGTTACTGTGGGTCATGGACATTCATAACACAGATACTATTCAACACATTTGAAACTATACACTGTCACAGGCTGTGGCCGAAATCACTCACTACTACTACCTGGAACCCGGTTCCACTTACCAAAGCCATAAACAAATTAATCGGTGGGGATAAGAGTGTGAGAATTTTGTGTAATGGAGCACTGTTGATATTTTGCAGGGATAGTGCTCAACAAGGGAAGGCTATCAGAGTTAACAAGATCGAAGGTAAGAGAGTGCAAGGAACTCTAATTAATGATAAAAACATGGTTTGAGGTATAATCTCGGGAATACCTACAGGTGTATCAATGGAACAGATTAAAGAAAATGTGGTACAGTAGGAGCAAAGGTGGTAGAGGCAAAATGCCTAAAAACCACTTGTAATGGAGAAAAATGTGAGAGTCTGTCCGTAATGGTGAAATTTGAGGAGGAAAGATTACCATCCAAAGTTTACATAGGGTACATGAGATATGAGGTTAAATCCTATGTCCCTCTGCCATTGAGGTGCTTTAAATGCGCGAAATATAGGCACATAGCAGCAGTGTGTAAAGGCAAACAAAGATGTGGAAGATGATGGAGATGGAGAACATGAATATGGAAAGTGCGAAAAAGGATCGAAGCTTAAGTGCTGCAACTGTAGAGGGGAGCATAGCTTGGTGTACCGAGGTTGTGAGGTTGTTGTTTGAAAATTACTTTGTCAGCTAATTTTACGAAGCAACCAATGCCAGATCAATGCAGCGTAGCTATGTTACAGCTAGATGGCTAACCTTAGCTTAACTTACTATCTGAGTGTGTATATTAGTTGGCTAGTTTTTTCCGTTGTCCTGCCGACAATCAGAAATACAAACGGGACCGAAAATATGACATCTTTGGTGACATCTTTGGCAGAGCCAGCTAGCTGTAACTTAGCCACGCTGCATGAATCTGGCGCTGGTTGCTTCTTGACGTTTGCTTATAAATTAATTTGCTAACAGCAAGCTAGTTAGTATCATGGAGCAAATGGTCAAAATAAAATCTAGGAACATTACAGAAAGTACCGTTATTCTAAATATGATGGTAGTTTATTTTCCAGTGTGGTATCTTGAGGTGCTGATGTGAAGAAGTGATCACCGCTGACATGTCTTTACTTGCAATCAAAAAGAAGTTTATTTACAAGAAAGAAAAAGTGTCAAAAATGCCGAATTCTGGAGCATCTCTGCCAATGTGAGATCTCTCCTTTACTGTCTCACAAACCCCTCTATTTATCTGTCTCTTGTACCGTATCAAACAGAAAAACCAATGGGTAAACAGTTTTGCCTCCTAAGGCACATTCCTTAAATTCAACTTACAATAAGTGGTTCAAGAAAACCTTTGACAAAGCCTTAATTGACACCCTTCCTTAACTTAAGAATAAAACATACATAGAAGAAGAACATGTTGAATGTTGAAATAGAAGGAAATGAAGTGGATAATACACTACACCAGCACTCTAAATATTGTTCTATTTTCTTTCCAGCTACCATAAGACAAAAACCACAGCACTGGCAAGTCAGGGCTATACTACATCTATGCCAAAAAAGCATCCAAGTCTTAGTCATCCAACATCAACAACTGAAGGAGAATCTGGCCCGTTAGTTTGTTTTACATTTCTAACTTGAAGATGACCCGGTGCCAATGTCAGCATTACCAATATGTACGTACAAGTGTATGAGATGATAAAACCTTACCATATGAAATGACTGTGCTTTTGATGCTTATGACATTCCATTCTACAGCTGGGATATGTGTATAGACCTGCTGCACACTCAACAGGGTTATTTGGTGATACTGAAATGTAATCTCAACAAGGATGATTTTCAAATGGCCAGAGTTGGACCACTTGCTGAGGACCAAGCTTTAGTGTGTTGTATAATTACTAGACATTATCCCATTATGGCCACAATGAACCCCCATTTGTGATTCTACATCGTATTATTGTCTTTTTGTATTGTGTGATATGTACTCATAATTGTATTGTGTGTAGCATAAAGTCAATGGACATTTTGGAGGACTGTAGTAGTGAATGAGGAAAAGGCGAACATTTTTGTGAACAGTGTGTAAGTTGAACACATCTCCTCACCACGTGTTGTTGATGTGGCACATAGGATAATTATGTAATATTATTTATTAATTTAATTGCCCACATGTGTGTTGTTTATATGTATATATGTTTTATATTTTACAGACACCCCCCTCCCCCCATTAAGATTTTAAACATTCGTATTTCAGGCACAAGACCATCTGTGAGGATATATAAGCTGTGGGCGAGCTGCAATCTTCAGTTGGTGGTTAACGTTTGAGTAAAGCAACTGAAGACCAGCTCACCCACAGTGCCTTTATAGTTTGTCCTCACAGGTGGGTAAATTAGGTGAAAAAGGTTACAGTGTTTTGTGGTTTATATTTTGTATATTTTGTCAATTTGTTATTTTGTAATCAGGCAGTTAGTAACGGTATATAACAGCTAGAGCGCGAGTCGCAGCTGATTCACAGCACAGTGCAGTGTACCGTTGCTAGGCACCTAGAAAGCGCTCAGGCTGCGGTGCTGAAGGAACAGGAAGAGGTAAATATGATTGTTTTGTGATTTAATATACATTTGGGAATAAGATAATTGTTTATATAGGGAACGATAAGTAAAATGATATAGAATTAACATTGTAAATATCTGGTGAATAGTTTTATTGTATTTTAAAATAGAGTAATTTTGATATTGTGATTATAGTGATTATTGTGATGATTGTATTGATTTAGTTGGTGGGTAACGTTTAAGTAAAGCAACTGAAGACCAGCTCACCCACAGTGCCTTTATTGTTTGTCCTCACAGGCACTAATTTCTTTAGTGTGTCACCCCTGGAGTACAGAACTTCATGAGCATAACATTGACAATAAGAGTCTTGCCATTCGGCATGCCAAGTGTCATACGATTCTTTCTTTGCATTGCATGCATGAAATTACCACTGAAGTACAGCCACATCTACAGAACTGTGTTCTACTACAGCAATTGCTAGCTAAGTTAGCTACTCCTATTGGGGGTGGATGAACATGTAAGTCGCACAGCATTATTATTTCTATTGAAAATGCCATTTTATTTTGGGTATGTGGCGAGGGGTGCTTCACCATGTCATAGGTGTGCATGAATGGGCCCTTGGCAGATGTCAAAATTGCCTGAGGAATTATGAGGAGAGTTCAACAAGTTAACTAGAGAACAATGCCACCACTGACGTGGGAATGCCTTGGTAGAATCTCTATACATGAATTAAAAACCACACAGTAAAATGTCACTGTCAACAATGCTAAGCTTGTTGTCTTTCAGGCAAAAGAGAGTGTACAGTAAGAAGTCCAAACATTACCGTGTCCACACAGTAAATGTTACCAAGGACTACAGCTACATCCCTCAGCTGCAGCGTAATATCTTACAGGACTCCCGAAACGGATAAGTCTCAGGCCAGATGACCCACTGGCTCTTGGACTTCTGGAGTTGTGCACCCACCAACAGCTGAACTGGTTGAGGCACAAATCCACAGAGGACAGGTTTGTTGAACACCTGCCGACAGTCCTTTCTACTGATGTATAGTCATAATGTATTTACCTACTGGCTCACCTGTCAAAATATATATACACAGACATTGTAAAAAAAAAAAAAAAAAGAAAAAAGAAAAAAAAAGCATTTTAGTTTTATAAAATAAAGCAGCTTGTATAAAAAAATAAAAGGTAGTTTTTCTTTGTAGGTAATGAACTCACGCTGGAACACTAAACACATTTTCACACAACACGCAATTTTTTTTACTAAACCTTGTCCTGCACCCTCTAGCATCAGTCTCTGCTCTCATCTAGTAGAGCTGCTGCATGGCCTTCAGAACTTGAATGGTTTGTTTTATTGTAATACATTCCCTATTTGATGTATGCTGATTGACAGACACAGTAAAATAAAGAACCTGTTTCAGAACCTGTAACTCTATCATTACCTGCACAGGTTGTAAAGCCACCTGAGACGAATTGTTTTGTGAATTTGGGCTATATGAATAACATTTGATTGATTGACTGTTATAACTGGTGTCAGTTTACAATTGTCGTTGTCTCAACAAACTCGGAGACCAATTCAGTACAGTTAGTTGAAAGTAAGTCTACTGTATTACGCTGAAACATTAGCGCATCTATTCAGCTAAATGAGAGCTGTAATTGAATCTCGCGTCAATAATGAAGTGTGGCAACTCTATAATTAGGCTATAATATTCCGTCTAACTAGTTCACTAACCGTTAATGTTAGCATCCAGCAAATTCTGTGCTGACACTGATGAGGCTCATGCTGAAAGCTAGACAAAACGGCCATGGATAAAGCTGACTAGCAAGCAAACTCATGAATTATCATGCAAGAATTGATTAGTTCAAAATAAATAACCCTACGTTATATTGTGCTAGCCAACAAGTTAATAACAATGTTACGGTTTATAAATGCAATTATATAAACTTTTTTATCAATTCGATCAAGCATTCAGACACATATGCTAGCTAGCAAACATGGTATATGGACTGGACTTGCCTTGCACTTAACACATTTTTCAAATTGAACCTGCCCTGACAGAGTAAACACTGTACCTACTAGGATCAATTAGAGTCTCTTAAATTCAAATATTCAGTTAATTTTGCGATAACCCTAACCACGTAAATAAGATATATTCATAACTACCAGTGGAGCGTGGTGACTGCCTACTGTTTAGATGTGTAGAACTCCGATTCTCGCTCCAATTATTTATATTCCTTTAGTCTGTAAGGGTCCTCAGATCACAAATATCAAAATGGTTTCTTCACAAAAGTATTCCAGGTTATGTATCTCATCATAAAAAGTCCAAAGCAGACGACCAAGTGATTACTGGTCAGCTGCTCTTCCTTCACTTTTCCTCTCTCTCTCTCCGTTAGGTTCTGTCTGCAGCCTTATTCTGCTATTAGGTCTGCTACTGTTTGTTAGCTTTCTGGTTTGGGTTACAAAATGGAGGCTTCCTGTCAGGGTGTTGTGGTAAGTAGGACCCAAAATGCAGTCAACGCATGGGAGACGGTGCAGACAGGTTTATTAAACTAACAAAAGGAACTTATGCAACAGCACAGGGAACCACAGGGGATGACAACAGGAGAACATGAACAGGTAACATGAACAGACCGAAAACAAACCAGACATGAACAAACTAAGGACAAACCAGACATGGACAGCTCGGGGACATACCAGACATGAACAGGCCACGTGAACAGATTGATGATTAGACCGACATGAACAGATCGAGAAAAAGCCAGAGAATAACAGAGAGACAACAGACGAACCGACACAGACAAAGGGAAGCACAAAGACTATATAGACAAGGGAGGCAAGGGTGATTGAACACAGGTGAAACACATTAGGGCAGGGCAGACAATCACCACACAGAAAACAGGACCAAGACAGGAAGCAAAACACTGAGACACACAAGGAAACCAATTACAAAATAAAAAGGGAAGTGAGAAAAGTCCAAACAAAACTAACAAAAAGTGTCTGCCATAGCAAACCATGACACTTCCCTGCAAAGATCGGATCAGATTTCAAATCATGGGGGTCGCGGGAAGACAGCCAGTTTAAGATGGAGTGACTTCTTCTTCCATGTGTTTCTTGGAAGATCGCAAACCAGCTATAGGTGAATACCGCCACCTACTATGTCTGAGTGTGTAGTATCATAGCTTTAGATTAACTCAATACTGAAGAAAAAACAAAAGACAAAATAAACAACAAAAAACAATAATAATAATGATAATAATAATAATACTGGTACTTACACCCTATTTTACACCCTGAAATTCTGTCCTGTGCTCAATAATAATTTGAAACGCCAATCCTGCCCTGCATCAAGTACGCTCCCTCTCTGAATTATAATCATTACAGTGCATGATTATATGTTCTATATCTTCCAGTGTTGCACCACTGACAAAGATTTGTTTGCTTTTCCCCATTATATATAAAGTGGATTTAAACCCTGCATGCCCGAGTTATGATACCTTCCTTTAAATTGTTTAACCTGTACTGTCTTCTGTATATTATAGTAGTGTCTCTCTTTATTGTCTTTATTCAATTCCGTCTACCAGGTGTCTTGCAGAAGAAATTGAATAAAGACAATTCTAATTCTGATTCTAATTTAAGATTTTGCCTCTCCCGTATCATAAGCTACTTTAATCATTTTATTGTCATCAAACACAATAATATCAGTACAGCAACTTCACGGTCCGAGTTCCCACATGCACACCTTTAAATGAGCAGGGAGAAAGCAGCAAACCGCATGAGAAACCACCCTACGCTATTACCTTAGCTTTAACTTAGCATGTTGTGCAAAAGTGCTGTACACAACATTAAAAAAATAGATAAACACTAATATAAAATTATGCCATAAAGGAACAGCATTGGTGACCTGCAAAAAGTAATATTTATGATTCCGTTTAGCATTTTTACCGTATATTAGCTTGCTAATAACGGGAGCACCCGTGTAAGCTTACCTCTCCTCAGCAAGTCCGAAAGCCAACTGAGGAGAACAGTGCGAAGCAACAGGAAATGACACCATGACAATGTCAAAGGTCATACACAAAAATAAAACTAACAAAATCAAAGCTCCCATCAAAAAAAAGAAAAATCTACATATGCAGAAACAGGTATATACATTATAAATCAACAACAGAATGTGAGCAGGATAAGGAAAATGGATTATTGGTGAAAAATAAAACTCTTCTTAATACATCGACTACACTAGCTGCCACTGACTCTGTGGAAATGACTGTTTTTAAAGGCTGTACCTGCTCTACCCACTTCAGATCAAGAATAATTGCAATAATTTCTGCTGAGAATACTGACAATGTATCAGTCAATCTGTGATAAATATTGATACTAAATTCTGGTATTGTCATGAATCCCTCCAACTCTTAGTTTGTTTTCACCTAATTTTGTTTTCTTGTCTCATCACTAACTCTCCTGTCATTTCAGATCCTGTCTCCAAATTAGCCCATGCACTCTACTCATCACCTTCACCTGGTTTTCCCTGCCCATCTCAACACCTGTGGCTCATTCTCTTATCAGTCCCTCAGTGTATATATACCAGTCCATTTTCCTTTTGTAGCACCTCTCTAGCATGGGCTATAATGAGAGGTGGCTAACCTGAGTTCTTTTCTATATCCAGAATAGGTAACTGTGTTACTAATAAACTTACTTTAACGTACCTTATGTGCATGTAATTCCCTTATTTTAAAATTTAATGCTTTTCACTTTAAATCTCTAATAAACTAATAACCATTACACCTTACTTTGCAATTACCATGTAATGCCTCTGAAATTACTTTCACTCTTAAGAAACACTTTAACTCTCATAAGACAGTATTAATGTTCTTAGAACTATCACACTTTAAAGTTACCATCCATATGTCCAGAATGTCAAAATAGTCAGTAAACACACGTGTTTATAACATAGTATGAGCATTTACTTAGAAAAGTAAAAAAATAGAAAATGCCATTTAAACCTTTCTTTTCCAAATGTCTTTTCAGTTCTCAGAATACCTTTTACATAATGTATTCAATTCAACAAAATATCAATACCCACAATGCTAACCTATGGGCCCAAGCAAGTAAACCTATAGCCGGCAATTAAAAAAATAAACCAAAATACCCAGTTTTAAAGTTGCTGGCCAGAAAGATGCTCGTGTACGCTGCAGCCCAAAAGAGAATGGCTCCTTCGCCCGCAGGCAAACAAACATTGGTACCTATACAATATGACGGTCCGCACGCGCAGTCCAAGGCGGCAGGAATGAGAGAAAAGAGACGAGGATTCACACCAGGGCAGACGATGTTGGCAAAGTCCTCCGGTCGGCAACGCTATCCGGTTCTGTCGTGGTCTCTGTCATCTATGTGTAGTTCGCAGATTCACACAGGCTTTACTAGTGGAGTTCGCTGATCGCTAGCATCCTAGCAAAGTCCATGAACAAGCACTAGCCACTGTCTTAGCAGCTAATTTAACTAAACTTTGTCTTCCGTTGAATAGTCCACCCAACTGACTAACTCTATCACCATTTAAGTTTCTTAAAGAGTCACCAAATGATGATAAAAGTCAACTTTAGAGTCAAACATTTTCACCCGCATCAGCGGGCTCCACGTCTGTCTTCCTTCGTCCACCAACCCTCTTTTTTTTCCCGTCAACACCCCCCCCCCGTCTCACTTTCTGCCCTTTGAATGTGATTCGCTCATTTACAAAAGTTACAAAAATATAATAAATTCACAAACTCAGTAAATATAGTAAATTCACTATCTTCCTTCCACATATTATTGTAGATATGAACACATTTCAATATAAATTCTTATACAACAAATAACTACCATGTCAATGACATGTACACCTTGATGACATTACTCAACATGCAACCCTCCCACACTGACAAAACTATAACTTCATTGCTGGTCAATGAATTCTTAGCTTTTAACTTAATTACTATTTATTAAACTATGAACTTATTTATTGAATTTATATTCTCTTGAATACACTGTGATATATTTTAACAGGGGCGGCACGGTGGTGCGGTGGTTAGCGCTGTCGCCTCACAGCAAGAAGGTGCCGGGTTCGAGTATATATAATATATATATATATATATAAATAAATAAACTCTTAACTTCCATCCAAGCAATTATTATGTTCATAACCCATACAGGACTTATTTTTCCACACTTGTCTCTTGTCTCTGTCAGATTGTCTTCTGTCTTACCGCCAAGATTTCCAGCGTTACTTTACCTGATCTACCTGTTTTTGACCCAGCTTCCCTGTTTTTGGACCTTTGATCTCTTGCCTGCCGCCCATTGGATTGTTTGCCTGATAGTCTAATTACATGGTTTGTGACTCTGCCATTATTCAGTAAACTGAACTTTCATTGAGACTCTGATGCCTCATTGTCGTGCTTTTCGGTTCACATCAGTCTGTACTCGTAAACTTCACGTGTGTGTGTATGTATATATGTGTATATACATGAATTATACAGTGTATATATATATATATATATATATATATTATGTTATAAATAAACTGCCAAAGCCATGTCATTCTTTTCCAATGGTGTTTGTACACGGTGACACTTACAGTTCTTCTGTTATAAAGCTTATTACATGTACATATGCAAATGGATGCAAATTGAGTTTAAAACAGGTGGGCTGTAAGAATGAACAGATAGTATCACTCATTCCTTTGCTGTATGGCCTCTCAACTGGATGTGCTTGAGGTCACAGCTCCCATTGGGGGGGATGAATGCAAGCCATAGAACGTAGGGGTCTATGGGGAGTGTCATCTCATGCTTCATTCACCTGCACTCGGACATCTGAGATTCACTCTGTAAACGATTGACCAGCCACAGCTTTTGAATTAGACTATCCAAAACTGGGGTGGTAGCTGGGTGGCAAGTTATTTTTTCAGAGTGGCAGCAGCCACCCTATGCCACCCAGGTTGAGCCGTCCCTGGACGGATATGATCTTGTACTGGGTTGATCAGATATAAGCTAGTGGATAAAAAGGAGCAGCAAAATCGGCAAAGATTCAAACTGCCCACTCAGGAGACAGGAAGTGTATGCCATTTCTTACCATTGGTGCTGCCTTTAATGAGTCATCTTCTGTTTTGAGTATCATTGGGACAACTGATGGTCTAACCAAGAAATATATACCATCATGCATTGCAATCACACTGAAAGACCGAAAAATGGTGCAGATTGACCCAAGTGGTGTCCAAAAGTGTATATTTCATTTTACTGATGAGCTCACTATATAGTCCTCCACACAGAACTCCCTGGATAGTGAGGGGGGAGGAGACAATGATTGAGTGATTTCAGACACAACCTGAATGTTTTCTGGTTGTGCTGCATCAGTTGTTCATGAATCCAATCAATTTGGACATAAAATAGTTTCTAACCAGTGTTTTACTGAATCGGGCTACATCATTAAAATGTAGAAATGTCTTAGTAAAAACCAGCATTTTCAAATCAGTAGCTAGGAAAACCTCCCATTCTCATGAACGCAGTATCTCTGTGATGTCTTGAGGGAATTTTTTCAGATTTGGCACAAACATTCACTTGGACTCAAAGATGAACTGATTAGAATTTGGTAGTCAAAGGTCAAAGTCACTGTGACCTCACATAACAATTTTTTGGTCCTAACTCACAAATTCAATCGGTAATTATGAAACACTTGAACTCTGTCTAAAATGAAGTGATGATATTTTATATTATTATTGATATTTGGATATGCGACTCAGTGAAGGATAGGGGCACGGACCTATTCTCTAGGACTAGAACTGGGCAGAATAGTTCTCAGGGTGACGTGAGCGTAGCTGGAGAGAATAAAAATGTTAGGGTAGAGGGAAATAAGCTCCAGATTTGTCCTTGTGGCTGGCAGAAAGTAACGTCAGTTAGGGGCCTTAGAATGCATCAGGGAAGAAAGAGATGTGTTGCAAAGGAAAGGCAGTGTGGCCGCATCGATCGATACTTTTTAAGAAGTCAATCGAATAAGTCGGATGAAGTCCAGCGACAGGTAGAAAACCACAGTTCGAAGGATATCAATAACACAGCTACAGAGGGGGAAGAGGAGACTACAAGAGGGGTTGCAGCTGAGACTGAGGTGAATAGGCCAGTCAGAGAGAGAAATATGGAGCAGAAAACTAGAGTTAAATGGCCGAGGGCAAATAGCAAGAAAGAATGGGAGTCAGTTAATAGAGACTTGTCAGTAATTTTAAGCAGACTAGGAGGAAATGCAAGCGATAGACTAGAGAAGATGGGGGATATAATCTACTCCTATGGTGCAGAAAGATTTGGGGTGCAAGACAGAAAGAGGGTTGAAAGAGCACAGTTAGTTAAGTCCAGATGGCAAAGGGAAATGGAGAAATTAGTTAAGGAAATAAGACAA
This sequence comes from Seriola dumerili, assembly GCF_002260705.1. NCBI lineage: Eukaryota > Metazoa > Chordata > Actinopteri > Carangiformes > Carangidae > Seriola > Seriola dumerili. Next base: position 40,093 of record NW_019174343.1, read on the forward strand.
TTAAGAAAGCAGTGGAAAAGGGCAACAGAGGAAGAGAGGGGGGGAATTAATGTGTTGCAAGAAGATTTGAGAGGCAGGCTAGCAGTACTTAGAAGGGCTGAATATCTTAGGAAAAAGAGAAAGAAGAAAGAATATGTAAGAACAGCGTTTTACAGGGACCCTTTCAAGTTTGTTAAAGGATTGTTTAACCAGGAAAAGGGAGGACAGCTTAAGGCAACAAAGTCAGAAGTAGAAAAGTATCTAAGAAACACGTATTCAGATTTTGAGCAGAATAGAGTAATAGGCCTTCCACCTGACATGCCACCAGTAAGAAAGATAGATCATAAGATGGATGTTAGACCACCCAGGTGGAAGGAGGTTGAGGAGGTAGTCAGGCGTGCAAAGGCTTCTTCGGCCCCAGGGCCAAATTGAGTCCCCTACCGGGTTTATAAACAGAAGGCAGGAATACCAGGTTTCGCAGGGTGTTTAGAGCACACTAGCATGATTTGGCATCAGATTCAGGCAGCCAAGACAGAGAAAAGAAACTTGCATGTCATATTTTTGGATTTAGAAAATGCGTTTGGTTTAGTGCTACATAGCCTTATTTCGGAGGCATTTGATTATTTTAGAGTGCCTGGAGTAGTGGTTAATTTAGTAAAGTCATATTTCCAAGATATTAGACTATGCTTAAGTACAGCAGGCTTTACAACAGGATGGCAGAGGCTAGAAATAGGCATTATGGCAGGGTGCACGATTTCTCCATTGGCATTCACAATGGCGATGGAGGTAATCATTAGAGCTTCTAAGTGGGTTGTAGGTGGAGAGAGGCGGCAGGATGGGATGCGCCTTACACCAATTAGGGCCTACATGGATGACATGATGTTGATAACTACAACGGTGCCATGTATGAAAAGAGTACTTGAGAGACTTAATAAAAACTTAAAGTGGGCTAGTATGAAAATTAAGCCTAGTAAGTCTATAAGTATCTCAATAAGTAGAGGGAAGTTAAGTGATAGGAAGTTTGTAATAGACAAAGAGGAAATTCCAATAATTAGGGAAAAATCAGTAAAGAGTCTAGGTAGGTGGTACAAGGCAGACTTGAAGGACGGAGAACAGGTAGTGCAGTTTCGGAAAGATGTTGCCGAGGGACTGGATAGAATAGATAAATCAGGGCTTCCAGGAAAATTGAAGTTGTGGTGTTTGCAGTTCGGATTATTTCCCAGACTGATGTGGCCAATGTCTGTTTATGAGATTCCATTATCTGCTGCAGAAAAAATGGAAAGATTAGTTAGCTTTTACATTAGGAAGTGGCTAGGTGTTCCTAGATGCTTAAGTACGGTGGCACTGTATGGGAAAGGCATACTTCAGCTCCCAGTAACTAGTCTAGTGGAGGAGTTTAAATGTACTAAGGTTAGGACAGAGCTCCTGTTATCTGGGAGTAAAGATGTGGTAGTCAGTAAGGTGGTTCCAAACCCAATCAAGGGGAGAAAGTGGAATCCAAGAATGGCAGTGCAGGAGGCAGAAGCAACGCTCAGGCATACAGAGATTGTGGGTAATGTCCAAATAGGCCGGGGAGGCTTGGGGCTTGGCCCAGGCAAACCGGTGTGGAGTAGAGCAGGTCCCAAGGAAAAGAGAAAGCTAGTGGTGGAACAGGTTCGTAGACAGGAGGAGATATTAAGGGGTGCAAAGGCAGTGGCTCAGGCTAAGCAGGGACAGTGGTTAAATTGGGAAGGTGTAGATAAGAAAAAGCTTAGCTGGAAAGAGCTGTGGAGTATGGAGGAAAGTAGCATTAGATTCTTGATAGGGGCAACATATGATGTATTGCCAACTCCCCAGAACCTAAAACTCTGGGTAAATGGAGACCCGCTATGTGCATTGTGTTCAGGTACTGCAACTCTAAAGCACATTTTGTCAGGCTGTAAGGTTAGTCTGTCGCAAGGCCGGTACACGTGGCGACATAACCAGGTTTTAAAAAGCTTAGCTGCAGGAATAGAAGACCTACGGAGGCAGGCAAATTTAGGAGGGTCTAAAACAAAGAGAGTTGCAATCAAGTTTGTTCAAGAGGGAGAGAAAGTTGGTAAGACAGCAAGGAGGCAAGGCAGCTTAGAGGATGCTTGTGATTGGGAAATGCAGGTAGATTTAGGAGGAAAGCTTGTTGTTCCCCAGGAAATAGCCAGTACAAAGTTAAGGCCTGACATAGTCTTGTGGTCTAGGAGTAGAATGAAAGTATATTTCATAGAGTTGACTGTTCCATGGGAGGCTTCAGTTGAAGAAGCATATGAAAGGAAAAAGCTCAGGTATGTAGAGTTAGGGGCAGAAGCAGAGCAGCGAGGATGGAAAGTTAGGATTTGTCCAGTGGAAGTAGGATGTAGAGGATTTGTAGCAAGGTCTGTTGTCTCTTTGGTGAGGGAGTTAGGAGGAAGTGGACAGAGTGTGAGGAAGTTAGTAAAGGACATGTCAGATGAGGCAGCAAGATCCAGTCAGTGGATTTGGATGAGAAGAAATAATGGTAGCTGGGGGCCCAGCAGGGGGAGCACTTAGGATAGACAGACTCTTAGGAGAACCAAGGAAGAAATGCAGGAAGAGGAAGTGTTTTTAAGTGGGGGGTGTGGCCTGTGTGAGCCTCTTTGAGACCATGCGGCTAGTCCAGGTAAGGTGGCCTGTATTGTTTGTTTGCATTGTTTGAATTGGTTTGTAGTGTGCTTATTGCTTTTGTGTTTGGCTGTTTAGGTGAGTTTGTTTATTTTAGGTGAGTTGGTGAGTTTGTTTATTTTAGGTGAGTTGTTGGAGAGTGGGGAGGGGTAGAGCACAGCCTAATCCAGCGGGGGAGAGCTAGCCCAAAAAGGCACCTGTCCCTGACTCTACCTCCCTCATTGTCTTGGAGAGTGGGGGAGTAGGGGGAGGTAGAGCACAGCCTAATCTGGCGGGGGAGAGTTTAGCTCAAAAAGGCATCTCTCCTTGACTCTACCTCCCTCATNTAGAGCACAGCCTAATCCAGCGGGGGAGAGCTAGCCCAAAAAGGCACCTGTCCCTGACTCTACCTCCCTCATTGTCTTGGAGAGTGGGGGAGTAGGGGGAGGTAGAGCACAGCCTAATCTGGCGGGGGAGAGTTTAGCTCAAAAAGGCATCTCTCCTTGACTCTACCTCCCTCATTCAAAATGGCCGCCACTTTCTCCAACGGTTATGGGAGTTTGTTTGCTGAATCTGCTAGTGTGTTTTGTCCGAGTTGATGATGTTGTTTGTGGTAGCATAGGCAAGATAAAGGAGAAAATAGTCGTGCTGTGAGGAGCAGTGATGGCTGGCATTAGGGGAGTGACTCTGGGACGCCAGTGATCACTGTCTAGCCTCCTGGAGGTGTCGTGGGACCAATTAGACGAAACACTGGTGAAAGGAGGTTCCCACCTGATGACCCCAAAGACATGTTAGTTATCACTGCTCATTGGTCTGTATAGCCAAATTAATACTTATCATAGGATTTAGGATGTTAAGCTTAGGGAGCTATTCACTGAGTCTGGTCCATTTTCTGTAGCACAAGTTTCTTGTGTTTACCTTAAATAAATATATACAAAAGATCAAAGGTCAACTTCTATGTGACATCATAATGTTCTGTGAAAACACCTCTGGCCCATTATTCAACACTGTAACTGAAGAAACAACCACAGGGAGGTGATTCTAGTTTATGTCTACATACAGAGAAATGTGTGTTTAGTAGTCTATAGCAGGCTGTTCAAACAGTTTATAATGAGTGTGGGAAATATTACATTGTGCTAAGATAACTAAGCTTAGTGAAATTTTATTGGCATAATGTTTAGTAATTTGAGTGTGTTGTGTTATTTAGGTGAAATGTAATTTAAAAGATTCACATCAGGAGGCCTGTTTATCACATTTGAGGTCAGATGTGATGTAGCTAACAGCTCTGTGAAGAAGAGCCAGGTCCAGACAGAACTGGTGATAGATAATGTTGATAACCTTGGCTCTGAACCTGAAGCCTGTTTTTAATAACACAAACACTACAACAGTCTTGTAACAAAACACTTTGCAAAGCTTATTGTTTCTGGGAACTGGGACAATAATCGTCAATGTTGGCCCAGACCGGCCTTCTCTCAATTGGTTGAACACCACCCACCACACCTCCTTTGCAGTCCTCTTAAATATACCTGCTGCACTATAGCTGTGTTTTTTTTGTGCCATTGGCAAGTGTACCAGTGCAACTGTACCAGTATACTCACTTGCTGTTGACTGACTACCTGGTGATCGGAAAGGACCAGTTTACTCATTCATTCACCCTGGCAATCATGTGGCTGTGTTAATATTATGATATGATATGATATATGCTTTAACAATGATTGCCTGAGTGAGCATCAGCAGTAATGTTGATGATGGTCTCACTTTATGATACCGTTATCTTCTTATTATCATCCATGTTAATGGAATTAACGTTACTCAGCATCATCATCAACATCTTGGCACACACAGCCTAACGTTATTCCCTGAGTGTCCCTTTTTACCTGCATGCTACCTTCTGTTTCCACTTCGGCTATACTATCCTCTTGCTTCCCTGTCACACTCCTACATCTCTTCCTGCTCCTCTGTCTGCTCTCCTTCTTCCACCTGTTGCTGCACAATGGCGCCGAAAGACACCGTAGAAGTTGAGGCTGTTGTGGCCAAGTGGCAAACTTCCGTGACGTCAACCATTGGTTTGTGAGATGCCATTTTGAAGCCTCGAGTTTGGCTTAATGGATGTTGCCATCTTGGTTTTTTGGAGCCAGAAGAAACCATATTTGGATGAGAGGGTGGAGCTGGGGAGGAGTGAGGGGTGGGTCTGACCTGTGTCCCCGATGACACTAAGTACGTCCACCTACACCGCAACAGGCTCCTATATGTGAGGACTAACTTGTAATGTTATTGTAGCTGAAGTTAGCATGTGTGCTAATGTTAAACTGTAAAACCACAATGTAAAATGTATAGTAACCTTGTGTTTTAAATTGGTTCTGCAGAACATGAGAAGACTTCAGAACAGCTTCTCCCTCAAACTGTGAGTCTTGCAACATGTAAACTGTGTCACACGCGAAGACTGATGATGAATAACGGTTCCTGGAGTTTTTGTACCTTACCTCCATCACTTATGGACGGCTGCAATAGCTTACAGTCAACCTGTAAACAGACTGTTGCACTATCCTCACTTAGCTATGAAGTATTATTTTTACATTTCTACTATGATTTATACTTGTTACCAAAAAAGTTGATTGTAAATTGCACACATTATTTAATTCATCCATTTATTACATTCTTTTATACACCTCCAGTGGTGTAGTTTGTTGAAATTTTAATGCTGTTTTAATGTGAAATGTGAACACTTTATGAAGCTTTGCTTTCATGGAGCATGTCTGGTATGAATTTTAACAGTAGCAAAATGCACAGTATCGTAAACACAAACACATTGTTTGAAGTTTTTCCTGACTTCCTATGTTGGCTTTAATCAACAACAAAATAATAAGCGTTTAAATGTTGCTGTCCTTGAACATTGACAATACAGCATCTAGAGATAAATATTAGAGTTTGTGGTTTTCTAATGTGTCCTATGTACTTACCAATTTTAATACCACTGAAAACACTAATTCACCAAAGTGTCCGTGCAATCTCCATGGGTCATACATGAGGTCCTCCTTCAGTGGGCCCCAGTCAGTTTTCAGTGTGGATACCTTTGAGTGACAGTAAAAGACAAATACTTTAGTTCAGACTTGCTAAATCACAGTCAATCACACACATATCCAGCTGTCAGGACAGGTGCATGAATCTTCAGTTGAGGACTGCTGTGTATGCATTTACAGTATTAAATGACAAACCCCTATGACACAATGTTCTTCCAGAAATTATGTATTGTACTCAATACAATACAATACCAGTGAGAAGAACTATATTTATCCATGTCCTGCAAATGTTTGCATGTTTGGAACCAGGTATGGTTAGGATAGCAAACACTCAGTTAAGCTAGCTAGCTAGGTTAGCAAAGTGCATCCGTAATTCACATTAACTCTAATAATAATTTGGATGTTAATTCGCTCTCGTTCTTTGGTCAAAACATGTAGGAAAAAACGCACTAGCTTTTATGGAGCATCATACACATTAAAACTGTAGGATGTTCAGAAAATAAACATTTACTTACCAAAAAAAAAACAACTGTATATCAGCATCCCCTGTAGAAGATTTTATATTAATCTGTTTTTATACTTTTAATAAAATAATGTGTGCATTGTTGATGTAACCATAATATGCCTATAACTAAGTGACTTTTTATAAAACTTGCTGTGCAACGTTACAGAAGAACAGACTGAACTTATGATATTGTTTGAAGGCCACCCGGGAAAAAACAACTCCTTATATGGTAGACATCCCGGAACAGAAGTAAGACAAAAAACGAGGAATAGAGTAGGGTATTGTCTCTCTTTGTGTGAATCTCTCACAGATCCACCGCCACGAGGGCTGTCCCGCGTAGGGGAGTCAGATAACACGATGTGAAACAAAACAGAGAACACGTGCAGGAGCAAAACAAGAAGCCAGCGGCATGGACTGATAAGAGAATCAACCCACATTGTATTTTTTTTTCTGTGTAAGAATATGAAAAGACTGGGTCAGGAAGAGGTAGGGAGTCAGACTTCATGAACTCGCACAACTGCATGTTGTTGTCAGGGAGAGATAATTTGGCCCAGAGCTCTGTAACAATCTCCTTTTTCTAATGCTATATTGCTGTTAGCTTTAATAAATACTGGGATTTGAACTTTGAATGAGTGTCCTGTTTCCTTCATCAAACCAACACGCGAATTCAGGTGACGAACTCAACACCCTCCGGTCTGTTAGTGGTGAGGAAGAAGCCTTAATTACCGTGAAGCGAAAACTCATTAAAACTAAATAACTACCAGCAAAACTGTCAGTGCAAAATTCCTTCTCCACCAACAAATATTGAAAAAATAATAGAAATTTAACACAACTGATTCAATACGATGCGCATACGACCCAAGCTGTCCCCCGGTGACTGAACCTCTGCTGACTGATCCTCCGGTGACCGACCTCCCCGCCTGCCTCGTCAGCTTATTTATTGCAGATAGGCATGTTAATCAAACAGGCATGCCACCAAAAATTCCTGTTTTTAGAGAAGTTTTTTGAATGGGTGTATATTAGAACCAGAGTTTTTTGGAGTCAGCCCCTAGTGGTATTGCACTTCAGCTTCAGCCCCGCAGGCTACGTCAATTTTTATATACAGTCTATGGTTGTGGCCCCTGAAGCAAACGTGGGATTTTGACACACTTGGTAGCTTCTGCATGTAAATTTTTTAATTTTCGCGCTCGCAACTTATCCGCACCTCTCTTCTTACGTTTTTGATGTTGCTGTTTGTCCATTTTGTCCACAGGTATGTCGCCCTGAGTGGCATTTGACATGGGACACAGAGAGGACAGAGAGGGAGGGGTGGGGCCAGCACAGGAGGAGTTGAAAATGAATCAATGGGCCGCTGACCCATTTATATGTCATTGATGTTTGTATATGTGTGTGCTTGTTTGTAGGAGTGTTTTTTTTTTTTTAAATAAATATTAAAAATTTAAATCATATCGGCCCCAAGAAGAGTCAGCCCACTGGGAAAAAAGGCCCGGTATGCCAGATTACTAGTCCAGCCCTGGGGACAGACATATCTAATGGAGGAAATCACAGGTGATGACCTGAGGCCCTTACAATGCTTTAGGTTGTAGCGTGTGTGTGTGTGTGTGTGTGTGTGTGTGTGCTGAGACTATGCTGTGGACATTAACTCGCCTCCAGAGACCGCTGAGACACTTCAGATGACACTCATAGTTTTTTCGGTGGTACTGTATTTGAACCTGTTGGTCAGTACCTGTCGAGTTTTTACTTTCAGATTTGGCTCTGCAGCATTTTTTGATGACTGAACAGCTCTGTGATGAGAAACGGGTCTGCTGATTGTTTGTTTCATTGTGTCTGTGTGTGTGTGTGTGTGTGTGTGTGTGTGTGTGTGTAACCTACTGTTGGCTTTAAAGTTGTAAAAGTTGTCAAAGTCTTTTTTTCTTAGGACAGTTTCTAACAAAGTGAAATGAGCTGAAATATCTGAGCAGCAGCCATGATAAGAGCTGGTACGCAGCTCTAAATGATAAGGAAAGGAGCTTCAGTGCTTCCTATCTTATATCCTTTAGCATAAGAAACACTGAACCTTCCTTTACCAAAGGAAAGGAAAAATTCCTTACTGCAGCAACATTTGATTTGTTGTAGTTTCACCACAGCAGACGCACATAAATGTAGAAACATTAGAGCAGCTGTTTATGTTTGTGATATGATCCACTTATGGAAATCCTAAACTCAAATCCATAAATCTAGATTTCTTCTCATTAAATCCAGTTTTTCCAGTTCTCTATCATCATCATAACAATCTATATATAAATGTTGTTTCAAAGTGCCGCACACCGCACTAAAAAAATAATTTTCTCTTCTTAACAAATGTATAAAAAAGTCAAAACTCTAAATATCCTACTAATGTCTGAATTTAATTTATTCTGATCTCAGCTGCATATTTTTGTTTAATTATTATTTTAATGGCTCAACTTTCTCTACTTGTATTATTCTTTCATGTTATCCTGTTTGTGTTTATGGTTAGGAAAGGAGGATTTATCCTCCTTGTGATATAAATAATGTTAGTTAAAAAAAGAAGAAGCTTATTGTCAGTGCAGTCCAATTTTTTTCCTGAGTCCTTATGAATTCTCCTTCACTTCTTTCCTTGACCTCATGACGTTTGCCATCGATTATGAGGAGATTATTTTGATGTTTGATCACAGCCCAGGTGTATCCTGTGACATGCACATGGCTGCTGGTTGTATGAGTTTTCTCTCCAGATCAACGTCACTGCTAACAGAATAAACCTGTCTGTACGGTTGGTGCACAGAGTTAGTGTCTGCTGCTCTATAGTTGTATTAAATTGTATGTTCTGTATTGAATCATGAAATAATAAATGCCACTGTTGATGGATGATATGCACCTGTGAATCTCCCACCCTTCCAGCATCCACCTGTGGCCTCTGTTATTAGTAATTCATTATCAGAGACTTTACATAATGCAGCGTGGTGACATGTAACATGATATAACATCAGTCACCCGGAGTCTAAATGCTGTTTGAATTATTGATTATTCATTGGACAAATGACACAAAGTCATGACACATAAATAAAACCAGTTATTCTTCATCCAACATGTTAAGGGTCCAAATGACTTAAATGATTTGTCTCCACCTAGTGGTTAAATCAGGTTTACTAGAGACAGAATGGTGACTGGAGCTTTCACTTCATGTCACTACATGGTCAGTACCAGTGTTTTTCACTTTTGATTAAACTGTAACCAGATGTGGTAATTCAGTCAGAGCATTTTTAACATTTATAGCTGTGTCTGGATGCAGAGCAAGACACTCGAGACAGACTGAGGTAAATCAGGACTAGATATATGACACGATACACAGCCACAGCAGAGTAGGGCAGGTGATAACACCTGGAGCATCTTTGGCTTCAGGGATGGTAGAGGTTTGATCCAGACTAAACTATTTATGGACTGCCATGTAATTTAGTAAAGACACTCATGTTACACAGATCCTAGGAAATGAGGTGGTCCTCTGAATCCTCATCTAGTACCACCATCTGGTCAAAGTTTTCCAGTGCTTTGATTTATGACTAAAAACACCTGGAAAACAAGCAACGTTCCCATCACTGTCAGTTAGATACAAATGTTATCTTAACAATCTAAACAACATATTATATATTTCTATTCCAGAAAGCAGGTTTAGTGAAAACTCTGGAGTTTCTTAACCCTCAGATGAGGGAAAATGGATTTTCAGTTCCAGAAACTGAGATCACTAACTCTGAGTCATTTATTATGGTAACTTACTCTGTGAAGATAACCTGCATGCTTGCTGTCAAGTGTTCTTCAGCAAACCCTGAGTTTCTGTCTGTCTCTGCCCCTCCTGCTGCGATTTAAGAAGCTTCTGACACTACCTCATTCATGCTGTCTATATCAAAATGCAGATCAGAGACATTCATTTAAAGAAGGTTATGTTGGGAAAGGATTAAAATCCTGATTGGACATTAGATAGTCAACCAAGACCTGTGTTTACGAACATGACATCTTTGATGATCAGTCAGTGTGAGAAAAGGGACAGATCTCTGACATTCAGATATTACACATGGAGGCTTCATCCTCAGCTCAGACTCTGTGTACATTTAGACACCTTTCAGATTATCAATCAGTTCCTCTGCATTGAAATATTTATGATGCATTCCTCACTCTACTAAGTAAAACAATCTGTGTGAAGCTTAATTTAGACACAGACTCTGATCTATGAAGAATCATGTCTCATGTTCTGATTGGTCCCACTGACAGTCCTGGCTGTCATATGATAGATGATGTGATATTTCTGAATACCTTCTGAGAAGAAAATACTTGAAAAAACATTTAAAAACTGGACTAAATTTAGTTTAAAAGATTTGAATACAGGCTGCAGGCTGCTTCAACATCATTTCAGTTAACTGTATATTAATTTACTACATACAAATCATTGATGCTGTTGAGCAAGATTTTTAAATGTAAAGTAGATATCTGAAAATTTACACTCAACTTTAACCTCAATGCTTTTTCAACTGAAATTCCCCAAAATCATGAATCTGAGGTTACTATCATAGATCTATAATCTTCTGTCTGATCTATTTCATCTATATCTATAAACTTCTGTACCATGGTGAATTATTGAATTGGAGATCCATTGATGGTGGCTTTTTATCAGAGTTCATCAATTCAGAGTTCAGGGTTAGAGTCAGAATTTGTTAAACCTGCTTTCTAGAATAGATTCCCTCTCACCTGCGGTAGGATGTGTGATATCACAGTTTATCATAGTTACATCTGTGACCTGGACCTTTTACATCCTCTTTGATGGTCTGACTTTTGAGCAGCTGTTCTGCATTCTCAGATGTCATATCCGGATGCAGCGTCAGGTGAATCTGCACAGCCATGATGGATAATATTATATTCAACTGTTCGCTGACTTTGCTGTGGAATAATGTCTCTCAGCTTTCAGTCACCATAGAAATCATGAGTGAAGTTCCACTTCCCCTCATTTCTCCGCATCTGTCCACCAAACAGGCAACCAGTGTTTGCACCTGGCTCTGAAAAAAGCTGCAGTGTTTTAGCAAGAAGTAAACATGGACGAGTCCGTCAGCCCACTGCATTGCACTGCCCACTGCACTCAGACATCTGCTGATACAGCAGTTATGGTTAGGATTACAGGGGGTTAGCAGCCTCCATCTCACCAGATGAGCTGTTTCTCAAGCTGTGTTCAATCTTCACACACTCAGTAACCCTGCAGCAGGATGTATTCATCACTGATTTTATGTTTTACTTTGAAACTCAGCATAGACATGAAATCTCAGCAGGCCACAGTGTGCTGTTTTCGACCTATGATGAAAACATGATGAAAACATTTTTCACATTTCTACTTTTCTAATGATATATGCTAAGTATTAAACACTATTACTGTATGTTTTTGACATTTCTCATTTGTAGCATGCTGTAAATATGAACACAAATGCAATGGGGAAACAAAATCTTTTTATTCTCAATAGTGAACTGAAGATGACTTGCTCCTACTCCTCTTCCTATTTCTCCTCTTGCTATTCCTCCTCTTTCTGGAACGCCTCTTCCTTTAATTCTTTCCAAAATTGTCCTCCATTGTTGTGCACACCAAAGAGCAAACCTAACTCCTATTTATGGTGATCAAGCTATGATTTCTGTGTGATCTTTTTGGTTACATGTGTCTATGTGCATTCTGACTTCAGATGATTGCTGAGTGTGGTGTTTAAGTGGCAGTGTTTAGCTTTCAGTTTTGAATGGTGTCTAATGTAGAGAAGTGTGTTTGGTGTTTTGCAAAACACTCTGTGTAGTGTTTTGCAGAAAGTGTGAGGTCGAGAATGTACATATAGTTGTGCAAGTCTGGGCTGACATTTTGCTCTTTATGTATCGAGTTTCAACGTCTGTGTATTATTTTTGATTTTAGTGTGTAAGCAATTGTAAAAAACTGTAAAATGTTTGAAAGCTCACTGGATCTTTTGTTTCTTTCACACCTCTGACCTTGTTTTCTGTGCTTCTATCATCAGGCAGATGAACGAACCTTTCTACCTTAATCACGCTGTGAAATATAATTGTGATGCTCATTGTCCATGAAGGACACAGACATGGTCATTGATGATGATTATAATATTGTGCATATATGTATATGTCACAAACATCAATAGTCAAGTCACTTAAAGACATTTTAGACACAAAATATACAGGTTATATTACAGAAATCTCTTCATGGCCCATGATGTCAGTCGTTTACAGCGGCTCAACAGCAGTTTTCAACTATGTCCCATGCATGGTTCAGACAGGTACCAGGTTTGGACCTGGTCTTGTTGTTTCCAAAGTATTGTCACCTAATCTGTCTGTGAATCTGTATCTGGGTCCGTTCCTTGGCTCCTACTGTTATCAGAATTTTTCCCATCATGCTTTGCTCTCCCAGATTCACCACATCAGTATAATTTTGTTTTTTTAACCAGCCTACTGCAGTGAGCTGTTTCTGTGATATTGAAACATGCACATGTTAGGTTCAGCAGGAGCCATGAAGTTTGTTTTGTTTCCTGACTGATAAAGACAAGTTAAGAGGATGAACAAAAAACCAGGGTGTGAGGCTGCAGACACGTGTTGACTCCAAAATCCAGAAACATACATGCAAAGTGTCTGAACATGCAAGCCTGAATGCTACAGTTGTCCCTTATATTTTATTTATTTCTATAGTTTTGATTATAGAAATATGTCATCAACAAACAACCTTAGAACAAAAGCAGGATTTATACAAGAATAATAAAATAAGCCTTAGAAACTGAATAAGTAAAAAAAAATCCTCACATTTGTAGAGGTTACTGAGGCACAGATTTACATCATATCCTACATTAACTACAGAACTGAAACAACTAGAATTTTCTGTAGTTCCAGCGTCTCATATGGATATTTACAGCACAGTTTCATATCATTGTAAATTAAATATATTTAGTCTATTGCATGGACAAAACAAACAAAGCCCCTATCAATGTTTAAATGAGATTTGTCACTATTTGAGATCTGAATTTATATAGACTAAAATAATCACAAATTGTCGGTAACATAGACATTAACCATTGTTATAAAATCTCACAGTATTTTAATGTTAAATATTTTTGATTAATTATAAATGTAGTTAAATGAATTGAAAATTATTTGTAAATGATAATGTGTGTATAATAAAATATGAGTCCACATAGCGTGCTGAGGTATAGGTCCTAATAATTTTGTCCTAACATTAAGAATCGAACAGATCAGGAATTGCTCATGTTTGGAGCATAGACTATATATAAAGGTTTGGAGAAGTCCTCCTAGCGCGCTGGGGTGCGTGTTCACTGTAGGTCAACGTCGAAATAACGTAACCCAGCGTGACGCGCTCACAGACGCACTGAATGGAAAAAACGTAGCAGTTCCTCAGCCCTGCCAACGAGCAGGAAAGCAAGGAAAGTGTTGAGGACCTAGACCGTTGTTACGGTGCATGTCCAGCTCTGTTACAGCGGTAACACTGTACCTACCGGGACCGTGTCTGAGGTCCACCCTGGAGGGTCAGACCAGAAGCACCAGGAGGAAGAACACGGATTCGCGGACTGAGACCGGACAGTCATGGGGGCTGTTCTGGGGGCCTTCTCCTTCGCAAGTTGGGTAAGTTCTGATGTAAAGAATATGAACCATGTTATTGACGCCATGTTTGAAACTGGTGGGATCGGTTAAGACAGGGCGACGGCGTGAGGACCGATGGTCAACAGGTCTCATCGCTCCACAGCACAGTACAATACACCCCGCTCCACTGTTTTAAATCATCGTTCGCTGCTAAGATACAACAGAACACCTCGTTCTTCCTCCTAGACTTGTCTGTAATGAGGGTCTATACACAAAGCGGCACTAATTTAGATTTAGTTGATTAATTCCGCCTCTGTTTTTCAAAATAGACTCCATTGAAATTTCTGTTTTAATCACACTGTTCCTATTTTGCAGAGACAGAATAAAACTTAACTTTCAAATGAATTAATTATATTAAATGAACGCTGGTTAATTCGACACTTAACTCATCGCCTGCTTGAATGGCTGCCCACTGATTATTTCCAACAACACCGTGAACATTGTCATGCCACCGCAGGTACTGGTTGAGATTTTATTAAAGAAGATGGTTGAGTAATGACCATTTTACTGAGACGTTTCTGCTATCGTGTGATTATCACTGTTGACTCTCAGTTATATGTTTTTATAACACCGTGACCTGTTGCTAACCTGTCATTAGCCTGTCTCAGCTAAAATGTCTAACGTGATCAACACAGCAAAGCAAAGGGTTAATCATAACACACTTAGTCATCTGCTTACTCGTGATTAATTGGATTAACTCTGCTTTGTTGCCTTGTTGTTGTACAGGACCAACAAAGAGAGCCATGTCAACAGAATGTTTACACATGATGGTGACAGCTTGTGTTTATAAACAAGTGAAGAATATATATATATATATATATATATATATATATATATATTATATAAATATTATATATATATATATATATATATTTAATGAGGGTCAGAATAATGAGATCATGTTATGTAAGGATTAACACAACACAAACACTAAAGACTAAAATATAATGGCCAACGTACATCACAAGTTGTAGATACTGAATTTACAGGGATTTTTGAGACCAAAAAATGCAACCAGAAAATACTTTGGATTTTTACGCAATAAAGAAATTACATGATTAATGGATGATGAAATGATAAGATAAATGAATTGATTTTTCATTTCATCATTGTCTGTGATCCTCAGTCAAAGCTACTGTGGTGGTCACTTTAAATGAAGACCTTGCTTCTGTCACTGTTACACTAATGAAGACATTTCCAGGGTTTATTCTGGTTGCGTGGCCTGGTCGGTCATGAGCCGGATCTGGCACACATTACCATGGCCTCATCTATGGTTGGACTAAGCCAACCTTGTCTGGCTGGCAGGGGAATTAACTTGTTTTCTGGGCCTCCTTATCTCTTGACTCCTCTCAGTGTCACACACACACAAGCAGTGAAGATAGTGATTTATGGTGCATTATTACACAGACTGTTAGAACTCAGTGAAAGTAGGAAATTAATTATCTTCTCTGACTCCAGGATCAGTAGTTCATTCATTTAAAGGAAACATTTTCCTTTTGTGTTAGTGTTTGCTGCTTCAGCTTAGGTCAACATTAGCACATTCATCACGACCACTGTAGAGACAGAGAGGACAAACAGCTTAACACCAGGCTCCACTGAGGCCTCTTTAAATCCTGTTGATCTGTCTTCATACTGTTTCTGTCATATTTGTTATAATTCCTGTAACTGAAATAGCCCTGTTGTTTTTGAAAGGTGCTACGGAAATACTCACACACACACACACACACACACACACACACTCACACTCACACATAAAACTGTTTATTTTGAGTGACATAAATCGCTCTACGGCCAACTCCATAAAGCACCAAATGTGTATTAATCCACAGAAAGAAGTCCCCAACACCACAGGGCTAGGCTGTTTTTAAAAAAGAACCAGTTTCAGCCTGACGAGGTGAGAACATGTGCTTGGTTCTGGTCTCTTCACTGGATTTGTTTACAGTTACTGAAATACAGAAGAATAAATTAATACAGCCTTGTCCTTTAACCAGTGCAACCTATCTCACAAGTGAAGTATGTTCATTATATTCTGATTGATTGCTCCGAGACTGTTTCCAAAATCTGTTTGAGGCCAGAAACCTCCGGACCCTCACTGGTTTCCTGTAAATGAGTGTGAGTGACTGTTGCCATGGCACCTGAGTTTATCTCTGACTTTAAATAGTCTGCTTCCTGTAAACCTTGGACAGGTTGGAAATATTGTGGGCAGTGGTTTCAGTAACCAACTCTATCTTAATCCTCTTAATGTCTGTCTCTAGACTCACTGACTCAATTTACACCTGGTGTTGAAATGTGTCTTGTATCCAGGTTGTTTCTAGATTTGATTTTAACCTGTTTACATTTACACCTGCATGAATATGACCCAGTTTTACACCTGATTTAAAGATATGATCTGTATTCAGACAGGTTATCTGGATCAGGAAAAAAACACATTTACACCGTGCTGTGACCAGAATATCACTGGTTCTGCTGGGTCACTTCTGGAGGTGGTCTGGCTCACATCATGTTTGGATCTTATGTAGGTGTAAATGCAATCATTGACACCTAGTTAGGTTATGTTACTTTATTTGTACCTGTAGGTAAACTTGGTTTGCATTATAAAGTCATCAGTCTTACACATACACATTTAACAAACAGCACAGACAACACCCTGTGCACAAGGAAATTAAAAATAAGTAAATAAATAAATTACAGTTTTTTACGAATGCTTACACTCTAAAATCAAAAATAATACACAGATTTTGAAACTTGATAAACAAAGAGCAAAATGTCAGCCCAGACTTGCACAACTAGATGCACATTCTCGGCCTCACATTTTCTGCAAAACACTAAACACAGTGTTTTGCAAAACACCAAACACACTTCTCTACATTAGACACATCATTCAAAACTGAAAGCCTTTGTGTGTTAATTGCTAAGCACTGCACCTGAAACACCACACTCAGCAATCATCTGAACTCAGGATGCACATGTGAAGACATATGTAAACAATCAGATCACACAGAAATCATGTCTGAACCATGCATGGGACATAGTTGAAAACTGCTGTTGAGCCGCTGTAAACGACTGACATCATGGGCCATGAAGAGATTTCTGTAATATAACCTGTATATTTTGTGTCTAAAATGTCTTTAAGTGACTTGACTATTGATGTTTGTGACATATACATATATGCACAATATTATAATCATCATCAATGACCATGTCTGTGTCCTTCATGGACAATGAGCATCACAATTATAGACTTTGAAACTCGATACATAAAGAACAAAATGTCAGCCCAGACTTGCACAACTATACGTACATTCTCGACCTCACGCTTTCTGCAAAACACTACACACAGTGTTTTGCAAAACACCAAACACACTTCTCTACATTAGACACCATTCAAAACTGAAAGCTAAACACTGCCACTTAAACACCACACTCAGCAATCATCTGAAGTCAGAATGCACATAGACACATGTAACCAAAAAGATCACACAGAAATCATAGCTTGATCACCATAAATAGGAGTTAGGTTTGCTCTTTGGTGTGCACAACAATGGAGGACAATTTTGGAAAGAATTAGAGAAAGAGGTGTTCCAGTAAGAGGAGGAATAGCAAGAGGAGAAGGAGAAAGAGGCAGACAAGAAAGAGGAAGAGGTGAAGGAGGAAGAGGAGCAAGAGCTTACAGGACAGCGAGTGGTGAGAGGGCAGGTCAGAAGAAATAGGACAATTCTTACAGATGAGATCAGAGACAGGATAGTGACTGCAATACTATATAGGCCTACTGTATTTTACAGTACAGTATGTTCATGTCATCTTCAGTTCACTATTGAAAATAAAAAGATTTTGTTTCCCCATTGCATTTGTTTTTATATTTACAGCGTGCTACAAATGAGAAATGTAAAAAAAAAAAACATACAGTAATAGTGTTTTTATACTTAGCATATATCATTAGAAAAGTAGAAATGTGTAAAAATGTTTTAGCACAGTTGCGTGCAGTTGGCAGTGGAAAGATCTATATATTTGGTGTTTGTGTGTAAAGTTTGGAAGCTAAAAGTGTCATTTTTAGAATAGTTTATATAGTTTTTGATGCAGTGCTTGCTTTTGCATGAGATGTAAGATGTTTTGTATTTTGCGTATATGGTTTTGGTTTGTGTGTGTGGAGCTTTGACAAACAGGGTCCTAGTTTCAGGAACTGTATTTATGCATTAGTGAAAAACTAAAATGCAACCCGCTGTCCTCTGTAAATGTCTGGTGTGCAGGGATGCTAGGTTAAGCTGTGACTCACCAATAGGCTAACTGGGCCATGTACCAATTTGATTGAGAGAATTTCCACTCTTAAAGACAGATTTCCAAACCGTGACATCAGAGAAGAAGATCAATCGACTAAACTAAAGCAGGTAGAGTAAAATCATCATGGTCTTGTCAGTGTGGAAACAGGACAATTTCCTCAGACACAACAAACACTGATGGTCCTTCTCACACACAGCTTCACAGTTTGCCTAAAAAGTTCAGTTTTGTCTCAGTAACTGTCCCGAGTTGTCTGTCAGATTGTCCACAGTGACTGTCTGACCTTGTCTGTTGGCTCGTCTTCTGAAATCAGTCATCATATCTTTAGTGTTTGATCTGTTCAGTTGAAGGTAAGACTTCCTCAGTGACTGGGCTGTGGCTGAGGCTGACACTAACAGAGTCCTCTGTACACTTTACTCCTGTTGTCATACCTATTCTCTCACATATTTGTGTGGAGGCTGAATAAAAGCAGTGAAAGCAGCTATAGCAAATTATCCACTGCAGGTTTTGCTTCAGGGGACAGATATCAGATCTGTGAGGATGATGAGAACACAACTCAGAGGCAGGAATGGGTTGTTTATTGTCTGGATACAGATTCCATTCTAATACCGGCTGTAAAGAGGGTTTATGTGTCTCCAGTGTCCACATCTAGATCCGACCGCTCTGTCTAGTCACATCCTACTCTTGTTTACACATGTCCAAAAATAAGAAGAACAGAAGAAGATGGTGGTAGCCTCCATGAAGCATGAATTGTGTTGTTGCAGACAAACATCATAAAGAAGCCTCAAAGTGGTGGAACATTGTTTTGTTCTGTAACCATTAACATTGTCAAAATTGGTCAAATATGACATTTGACTATTCCAACAACAGACATAACTGTAGGTCAAATTCTTATCATCAGTGGTGAAGAAAGAGCTCTGGAGTCCAGGATGTCTTATGCTGAGGATGTTTATTGAAGCTTGAGCCCAAGGAGAAAGGAGGATTAATCAATACAGGCTTCTGTGCATGATGTCACCTCAATTCTGAAGCAGGAACCCCTAAGGATAATTTATATACACTTAGAGAGAATACTATAGATAGCTTATACTCCATAATTGGTCAAATATCTAAAAGAAGAGGGATGTGTGAATACAAATGCGTTTGGTTCAGTGCCACATAGCCTTATTTGGGAGGCATTTGATTATTTTAGAGTGCCTGGAGTAGTTGTTAAGTTAGTAAGGTCGTATTTCCAAGACATTAGACTATGCTTAAGTACAGCAGGCTAGAAATAGGCATTATGGCAGGGTGCACGATTTCTCCATTGGCATTCACAATGGCGATGGAGGTAATCATTAGAGCTTCTAAGTGGGTTGTAGGTGGAGAGAGGCGGCAGGATGGGATGCGTCTTACACCAATTAGGGCCTACATGGATGACATGACGTTGATAACTACAACAGTGCCATGTATGAAAAGAGTACTTGAGAGACTTAATAAAAACTTAAAGTGGGCTAGTATGAAAATTAAGCCTAGTAAGTCTAGAAGTATCTCAATAAGTAGAGGGAAGCTAAGTGATAGGACGTTTGTAATAGACGAAGAGGAAATTCCAATAATTAGGGAAAAATCAGTAAAGAGTCTAGCTAGGTGGTACAAGGCAGACTTGAATGACGGAGAACAGGTAGTGCAGTTTCGGAAAGATGTTGCTGAGGGACTGGATAGAATAGATAAATCAGGGCTTCCAGGAAAGTTGAAATTTTGGTGTCTGCAGTTCGGGTTATTTCCCAGACTGATGTGGCCACTGTCCGTATATGAGATTCCATTATCTGCTGCAGAAAAAATGGAAAGATTAGTTAGCTTTTACATTAGGAAGTGGCTAGGTGTTCCTAGATGTTTAAGTACGGTGGCACTGTATGGGAAAGGCATACTTCAGCTCTCCAGTAACTAGTCTAGTGGAGGAGTTTAAATGTACTAAGGTTAGGACAGAGCTCCTGTTATCTGGGAGTAAAGATGTGGTAGTCAGTAAGGTGGTTCCAAACCCAATCAAGGGGAGAAAGTGGAATCCAAGAATGGCAGTGCAGGAGGCAGAAGCAACGCTCAGGCATACAGAGATTGTGGGTAATGTCCAAATAGGCCAGGGAGGCTTGGGGCTTGGCCCAGGCAAACCGGTGTGGAGTAGAGCAGGTCCCAAGGAAAAGAGAAAGCTAGTTGTGGAAAGATTCGTAGACGGAGGAAATATTAAGGGGTGCAAAGGCAGTGGCTCAGGCTAAGCAGGGACAGTGGTTGATTGGGAAGGTGTAGATAAGAAAAAGCTTAGCTGGAAAGAGCTGTGGAGTAATGGAGGAAAGTAGCATTAGATTTTTGATAGGGGCAACATATGATGTATCGCCAACTCCCAGAACCTAAAACTCTGGTAAATGGAGACCCATTAATGTTCATTGTGTTCAGGTACTGCAACTTTAAAGCACATTTTGTCAGGCTGTAAGGTTAGTCTGTTGCAAGGCTGGTATACATGGCGACATAACCAGGTTTTAAAAAGCTTAGCTGCAGGAATTGAAGACTTACGGAGGCAGGCAATTTAGGAGGGTCTAAAATAAAGAGAGTTGCAATCAAGTTTGTTCAAGAGGGAGAGAAAGTTGGTAAGACAGCAAGGAGGCAAGGCAGCTTAGAGGATGCTTGTGATTGGGAAATGCAGGTAGATTTAGGAGGAAAGCTTGTTGTCCCCAGGAAATAGCCAGTACAAAGCTAAGGCCTGACATAGTCTTGTGGTCTAGGAGTAGAATGAAAGTATATTTCATAGAGCTGACTGTTCCGTGGGAGGCTTCAGTTGAAGAAGCATATGAAAGGAAAAGCTCAGGTATGTAGAGTTAGGGGCAGAAGCAGAACAGCGAGGATGGAAAGTTAGGATTTGTCCCGTGGAAGTAGGGATGTAGAAGATTTGTAGCAAGGTCTGTTGTCTCTTTGGTAAGGGAGTTAGGAGGAAGTGGACAGGTGTGAGGAAAATAGTAAAGGACATGTCAGATGAGGCAGTAGATCAGTCAGTGGATTTGGATGAGAAGAAGTAATGGTAGCTGGGGGCCAAGCAGGGGGAGCACTTAGGATAGACAGACTCTTAGGAGAAGCAAGGAAGAAAATCCAGGAAGAGGAAGTGTTTTTAAGTGGGGGGTGTGGCCTGTGTGAGCCTCTTTGAGGTCATGCGGTTAGTTCAGGTGAGTTGGCCTGTATTGTTTGTTTGTATTGCTTTGAATTGGTCTGTAGTGTGTCTTTGACTGTCTAGGTGAGTTTGTTTGTTTTAGGTGAGTTGTTGGAGAGTGGGGGAGTAGGGGGGGGTAGAGCGCAGCCTAATCCGGCGGGGGAGAGTTTAGCTTAAAAAGGCATCTCTCCTTGACTCTACCTCCCTCATTCAAAATGGCCGCCACTTTCTCCAACTGGTTAGGGGAGTTTGTTTGCTGAATCTGCTAGTGTGTTTTGTCCGAGTTGATGATGTTGTTTGTGGTAGCATAGGCAAGATAAAGGAGAAAATAGTCGTGGTGTGAGGAGCAGTGATGGCTGGCATTAGGGGAGTGACTCTGGGACGCCAGTGATCACTGTCTAGCCTCCTGGAGGTGTCGTGGGACCAACTAGACGAAACTGGTGAAAGGAGGTTCCCACCTGATGACCCCAAAGA
This sequence comes from Seriola dumerili, assembly GCF_002260705.1. Lineage (NCBI taxonomy): Eukaryota > Metazoa > Chordata > Actinopteri > Carangiformes > Carangidae > Seriola > Seriola dumerili. The sequence continues at coordinate 61,814 of NW_019174343.1, forward strand.
CATGTTAGTTATCACTGCTCATTAGTCTGTATAGCTGAATTAATAGTTATCATAGGACTTAGGATGTTAAGCTTAGGGAGCTATTCACTGAGTCTGGTCCATTTTCTACAGCACAAGTTTCTTGTGTTTACCTTAAATTAAATTGGTTCATTAACCATAAATGAGGAAGATGACTATATATGCCCAAATGCTGATTCTTAGAATACCTAGCCACTTGTTATTGACCATCCAAGGTCTGCTGTTATCAGCCCTGGCACCAGTATTAGCATAAAACCCCTGCTGTGTCTGGAGGAGCTGCCTGAGCATCTCAAGGCCTGTAAGCTTTAATACAGTAGCTGTGGCACAGAGACCTAGGGCCTCACACTTACCTTTCACCCTGAGTCAGTCATTCATTAGGTGGACAAGAGAAAATTCCCTCACAAGAACTACCTGTACAGGTTCTGGGTCTATCATTTCCAGATGTTCCCTCATGTTGCTTCTGCTGGAATGGTGGGCTAAGGAAATGGTAGCTCACATAGCTTCTAATCAACTTCATCTCGAGGTTTAACAATTACTGACCAAAATCTGAAGTATTTCTAAACATGTCTTTTAGATTCTCCAAGTGCAGCAGAGGAAGGCTGTGAACTCTTTTCCATCATCACCACATTGTTGTTGTTGTTGAAGTATTTGTTTGTTTGAGTTTGACCTGCATCACTCAGACGGGAGTGGTCAGTGGTTATTCTTTTCTGCTTCCTGTGGGAATGTGACACCTATACCACTGTGGTAAAGGTCTGTAAACTGACTCATATTAAGCTCCTGAACAGTAAGAGGCTGAATAACAGATTGAAGCCTTTAGTCAGTGATCATCAGCTGATGTTGCTGTGGCAGATGACTCTCAAATGATGTTTCACAACATCATTTCTCTCATGTCCAATCTGATTAAATCCTTTGTTCCCACTGCCATCAGGCTATATAACACCTCAGCCAAAGGAGGTGGACTAATTTGATTATTATTGTTTATTATTATAATTATTTTATTATTAACTGTTTATTATTATAACCAATGAGCTACTAGACACATGAATTTCCCCAATGGGATAAACAAAGCATCTACCTACCTACCTGTAAATGAGAAGACATGAGAATGGTTTCTGATAAGTTTCACAGCTCCTCACATTCCTCCACAGGACTGTAACTCTTTATTCTAAGATGTTTTCCATCAATAGTTCCAACCTCTTCCAACTCATGGTCCACTTGAAAGTCTCAAAAGTTTTGGCAGCCCACATCCAACCCTGTAACAATACGGAGGCCTGATAATGCTTCAGAGCTCTTTGTATTATAATGATAACGATCGAACATCAGTTTTTCTTTTCTGTTTGACAGAGAAGGGATCACTTGTAGATTCACAATCAGTCTCTTGACTCTTTTCTTTTAAATCTTCCTGTTGCTGACCAGCTGCTTTTGATTCTCAATTTTTGCCTTCGATGTGATATTTTTGCACGCAAACAGACTGAGAGAGCAAACAAATATATGATGTGGTTTTTAAATTTAATTTTTTTAAAGATTAATTTGTTTTTGAACATTTAAAACAATTTGGGGGCGTCACGTAGCGCAGTGGGTTTACGCAGGCGCCCCATATATAGAGGCTACAGTCCTTGCTGCAGCTGGCCCCCGGTTCGACTCCCGCATCGGACGGTCCTTTCCTGCGTGTCATTCCCCCTCTCTCTGCCTCCCCATTTCCTGTCTCTCTACTGTCCTGTCCATTAAAGGCACAAAAAGCCGCCCAAAAAAAAATTCTTTAAAAAAAAAAAAAAGATTTGACAGCCCACCTGCTAGAACCACTGTTTTTTATCAACCACAACTACAAAAGACTCGTACATGTGCTCTGCTGAAATGTTGCAGTTGAAATATTTGAAATATTGTTCATTGTAAATTAGCAGTAAAAATGGAGGAGCTTAAAGGAGATAAAGCTTCAGTTGAGGTGTAGGTGATAAATTGAGCTGAAGTGTCCTGATAGAAATTAGTGCCACTTCAAGTCTGACCTGAGACAGAGATGTTTTAATTGGTCAGTCAGAGTCTCCAGGTCTCTGAGCTTTACTGGAAGATCAGATATTCTTCACAAACATATTCCTTCATGGTGTTTGATGGTGGTGGTGGAGAGCACTATCTAACATGTCGCTTCAACAGGTGTTCACCTGGTTGAGATCTGTCGACTGTGAAGGCCACAGTCTGTGTCATTTGTTATCTCCAGATGTTTCTCCCTTCAGACGCTGTAGTGTGTGACTGTGTGTCTCCAGGTGCCGTGCTTGTGCAGCAGTGCAACATGTCTGATGTGCAGCTGCTGTCCTAGCAGCAGGAACTCCACCGTGACCAGGATCATCTACGCCTTCATCTTGCTGCTGGGGACCATCGTCGCCTGTGTCATGCTGTCGCCGGGTGTGGACGACCAGCTCAAGAGGGTAAGAGAGCATCATGGGAATCAAACAGAGTGAAAGTATGAAACCATTTCTGTTCACACTAAATTATATTCTATTATACTACAGTAGGCAATGTCAGCTAAATCTTGACTGTATACACAGCTTTAATGCTGCTGCCTGTTTATTGTTCTCAGTTAACAACCAGCTGAAATGAATGAGCCAGAGACAAAGAAGATTCAGTGGTTGTAACTTTGAACTCCATCATCTCATACTGATACTGAGAGTTAAAAAAATGTGATTTGCTGCAGATCCCGGGCTTCTGTAAACAGGGAGCGGGCTCTTCTATCCCCAGCCTGCAGGTTGATGTGAACTGTGACATGTTTGTGGGCTACAAAGCCGTGTACCGGGTCTGCTTTGGCATGAGCATGTGGTTCCTGGGATTTTCCATTCTCATGATAAACATCAAGAACAGCAGAGACCCCCGTGCTGCCATCCACAACGGGTAAGGACTGCAGACTTGCATGTTATTACCAACACACTGCAGTGGGTGGTGGGTCTGACCACACTGTGACAATTGTCTAACCTACACTCATCTGGGAGCTTCAGCTTTCAGATCCACCAGCCTTCAGGCAGGTGCAGAGACACAGTCAGTGTCACTGACACACACAAGTGTCAAAGGTGTCATCATTTATACAACGTGTTGTTCAGCAGCTGGACTTTGTCCTGCATTCACATTTACTACAGCTGACTTCATTATCACCCAGCTACAGTACATTCCTGATCTGTTATATTATTGATTTTTGATTAGTTCTGTACATAATAAAGTTTAAAACATGTACCAACCATCACAACACTCAGTTTGGGAAGCTGCGGAAAAACATAATTCACTGTGATATCTGAACTATCATCAAAAACCTGATGTTTGACTGTGAGAAGGCTGTTGTTATTAACAGCTTTAAATTCACTTAACAAAAAGAAAAGAAAGTGTTTGAAGAGTGATTCACACTGATCATGTTGAGGAAGAGAAAGAAGACTGTTAGTAGGCCACCATATGTTGGACCTTCGGTTGTCTATCAGTTTATTGGCTATCATAAATTAGGAAAATATCAATATTAAAAATATTAATATTAAATAACTTTAAATGAATTAAAGTCCTCTGGGGCACCAGCCTAAAAAAACATAGGCGAAAAAGCCAATATTGGTTCAGTCTCAAATTATTACTATTAATCTGGAACTCTGATTAATAATTAATTTAATAACTTACCATATCAACAGTAAGTTAAAGTTGAAGGATTGGAGTTGGCAGTTGTTGTTGGCACTAGAGGTTGGCAATAATCATCCTTGTGCAATATTAAACACACCAGTAGTTATACTTAAAGACATTTATTTACAATGGGACAGAGTAAAACACCATGTCTAATCTAAAGTATATACAGGTGTGTGTGTGTGTGTGTGTGTGTGTGTGTGTGTGTGGGTGTGTGTGTGTGTGTGTGTGTGTGTGTGTGTGTGTGTGTGTGTGTGTGTGTGTGTGTGTGTGTGTGTGTGTGTGTGTGTGTGTGTGTGTGTGTGTGTGTGGGAACACAGTCAAAGACAAGATGGCCGATTCAAAATGGTCACTGTGATAACGTGGCCTGAAGAAAGAAGACTACACAAGATGGCGGTAAACAGAGAAACTGCGGCTCCTGTTGCTTGGAGATCACCTGGCTGTAGCCACTGATTATGAAGAAAACTTCACACTTAATCCTAAGCAGGTCGCTGCTGTTGAGGAAAAGAGTGTTGCAGTCTGCTCAGAGCAGGCCGGCAAGAGAGCTGTTGTCTCAGGTAGCAGGGCTGACCCGGGCTGGCAGCCTTGTTGCTCCTTGAAGAGCTGGGAGGGGAGAGGAGCTGCTGCTCCTGAACAAGTCAAGGAGAGAAGAGAGAGAACAAAGAAGGAGATCTGGTTTTATTTGGTGACATCCTGGGTGACTTTTCAATAGTGTCAGTCCAAACCCCTGAGTTATGGACTCCTTCACATGGCGCTCATATACCTGTGTGATATATCACACTGAAAGTCATTGTGTTCCTGTGTGTACTCTGTGAGAGGCCAGACCAGACAGGAAGTAAGGGTTTGGTCCAGTGAACTCAGACCTGTCCTCGGTCTGACGGACACACATTCACACATTAAACCTTGTAATGGGTGATTCCTGTGTGCTTGATCATGAGGTGACTCTTGAGTGTTACAGTCAGAAGAAACACTTTGACTCAGTGTCACTGATTAGATACAGTTCTAAAAAATAGAAAACTATAATAACAGCCTGTATGAAACTGTGTTTATCACGTGTTTGTGTGTGGAGTCTGGACACATTATAATTGTGACTTCATGTGTTTTCAGGTTTTGGTTCTTTAAGCTTGCTGCGTTGATGGCCATCACAGTTGGTGCCTTTTACATTCCAGATGGGCCTTTTACTTACGGTAAGAACCTACAAAGACACACACGCACGCACACACACACACACACACACAAAGATTTAATATGACAGGTAAGTAACTGCATGGTGTGTGTGTGTGTGTGTGTGTGTGTGTGTGTGTGTGTGTGTGTGTGTGTGTGTGTATTGTTGCAGCATGGTTCATGGTGGGCTCTGGTGGAGCTTTCTTCTTCATCCTGATCCAGCTGGTGCTGCTGGTGGACTTCGCCCACTCCTGGAATGAGGCCTGGTTAGACAAGATGGAGACGGGGAACTCCAGGCGCTGGTATGCAGGTGAGTGACTCAACCTGTGGTCCAGTCACATCAAATGTATGTAATATATATGAGAACATGCAACACAGTGGAAAAAAACAACAGCTGAAAGAAGAGAAACACATTAAAGACCTATGGATAGACAGATGAACACTAAAGATCGGAGACATGTGGATTTAGTCTAAACCTGTTTCTGAGTGGTCTCTGTTGTGCCTTCTGTTCTTAGCTCTGCTGGCCGTAACCATCCTCAACTACATCCTGTCATTCACTGCCGTGGTGCTGTTCTTCATCTTCTACACCAAGCCTGATGGATGCTTCATCAACAAGTTCTTCATTAGCTTCAACATATTGTTCTGCAGCATGGCCTCAGTCATTTCCGTTCTGCCCAAAGTCCAGGTACAGGACAGGGAGCCACAGAGTGGACCAGCTCTGTCCCTGTATTACAGTATGATAGGATCAGACTGTTAGACATACCAGTAACCATATTTTATTTATTTACATATTAGCAAGATGTAGATTAGATGTGTGTTACATTTACACTTTTGAAATGATGCATGTGTAATCTGTCAGTTCAACATGTGAGATTTCTGACTGTTCTATCTGTGTGTCCTCAGGAGTCTCAGCCACGTTCAGGTCTTCTCCAGTCCTCCATCATCACCCTGTACACCATGTTTTTGACCTGGTCAGCCATGACCAATGAGCCTGGTGAGACTGTTGGTTGAAGTATTGTTTTTCCTCAAATAGAGACAGTGAGCCAATCAAAAGCCAGGTCATTGATAAATGTCACAGACACAACCTCCATCTGCTCGACCTGAACACCAAACAGGACAATGTTTTTCATTCACTTTGAAGAAATATCACCCATTTTATTTGAACTGTGGGTTATTATTATTCTTTTGGGGCCTGGTGCACAGGCTGGAGTCAGTTGATTCCTCCATAGAGCTGTGCAGTATCCACACACAGAGCATGACCATTGATTTGAAAAGGTTTGAGTGTCACTTTCAAGCTACTGTCATGGATCACATGTCTTGTGATTGTAAGAACATGTGAAAGTCAGAACAGATGAGATGACAATGAGTCTCATGTGTTCAGAATCAGTTTGTTTACGTCCCTACTCACACACTAAACTGTTCCCTCCTCTCAGACGGAGCATGTAACCCCAGCCTGCTGAGTATCTTCCAACGGATCGCAGCCCCCACACTGGCCCCCCTGGAGATAGAGAACCAGACAGCCGTGGTGATAATTGACTCAGAGAAACCAGTCCTGACGTCCCCATACCTGCAGTGGTGGGACGCCCAGAGCATCGTGGGGCTTGTCATATTTGTCCTGTGCATCCTTTACTCCAGGTAGGTCTACTGCCCCGATAAGGTCTGAAACACTATGACTACCACCTTGAAACAATCCAGGTCTCTTCACAAATGTCCTGTCAACTACATGGTCCTGAAATGTTCTCATAGACCATATTCACACGGTTTCATGATCAACCTGCATCAATAATACACTGATATGACAGCGGAGCAAGAGCATCACTGCTAACTTCACCTTTCATTGTTTTTGTTGCTATTCTACTCATTTCTGAGGTAAGGTCACATTCAACAAAGCAAGTGACACATCACAGACAGTTTTGTTTTGATTTCAGTCAAAGTTGAGGATAGCAGTACCACCACTGTCAGGGCAAAGGTGTATGTGTAATAAAGAGCTGTCATACAGGGTATCCATTATCTATTCAGTTGCTGATCAATTTGGAAGAGACATGACAGCAATTTATCAGATTCCCAACGTTTACTGTATGTGAGTTACAACCTTTTACACAACAGACCATATTGTCCATTCAGTGAAAGAATTTGAGCTTCTCACCCTGAGCGTGACTTCAGAGGAAAATGGCCGCCATGTGAATATGACCTATGGAATCTCATAGTATCTGTTCTGGAGCTTTTGATCATATCACATGACCTTTATCTGTCAGTTGTTGTTTCCAAGATCAAGAATGAGGCCAAGAATATTTAAAAATTAAAAAAACACCTACTTGTCATGGATTAGTGGATCATATCATGAGATGTGATCAAAAGTAGAAAAAAGTAGAATGTCTTCACACTGATTTGAGTTCCTCCCAGACAATGGTTAGGGGAGCATTGGTCTCTGTTTTTCTAACTGGTATCACTTGTCCCTGTTATACCTGCAGCATTCGTTCATCCAGCACCAGTCAGGTGAACAAGCTGACCATGGCCTCCAAAGACTCCACCATCCTGGCTGAGGGCGACAGCAGCCCCGACCTATCAGAGGAGTCGACGGGGCCCAGGCGAGTGGAGGACAATGAGCGGGACATTGTTCAGTACAGCTACTCTTTCTTCCACTTCATGCTCCTCCTGGCCTCGCTCTACATCATGATGACCCTCACCAACTGGTACAGGTCAGTACACCCCCCTGCCACCTAGAGACGCCACCAGAACTCAAACATAGGAACCAAGTCACTCCATAGAACTTTAGGTGGGGACATTCCTAAAGACAAATTATCCTGTCTATTAAACTGAAATTTAAATTTGGAGTATTTGACTGATTTGCGGAGGCCTCCAGGTGCTGACTATGACACACCCTTGTCAATAGGGATGGGTATCATTGAGATTTTAACGGTATAAGTACTATTATCGATACTGCTTATCGACCCGGTACATTAACAGTTCTCCTATCGATGTGCCACTTTAATCGTACTCTTATCTGTACTTTGTTATTTTGTAAGAGAGAGAGAAAAAAATGAAGATTAGAATTAACATGCTACTTTATTTTCTCATATGTACTCAATTAACATTCTTGACAAACTTCAACAGCATTTTGAACAAATCACTATTATAGACTGATTTTGTGATTATGGAAATGTAAAACCAATGTAATACATGATTTACTACAGGACCTCAGTGTTTCCTCTAGGATTTTTTTCAGCAGTGGGGGGCATGCTCTCCGGGGGGGGGGGGCAAAGTTTGCACCCAGGCTCAGAGCACTTGATTTTCAGCGTTATATAGTTTACACTCACATCACATCTGATTACAAGTGTGAACATTAAAATATTATTTTTTACCTAACCATCATCATTTACGAGTCAGTAAAAGGCTTATGATAGGCTACCTGACTAGCGTCTTCTTCATCTGTTGTCTTTCTCTTCTTAGAGATGTATCTGAACAAGCTCATCTGAAAATGCAGTCAGCAGTTAATACATAATGACGTGTAGATATTAGCTTAATGCTATCAATTAGTTTACCCAAGTTAGCGTCACTGAGTTGGCTAATAAGTCTACCTTTTCTCCGGTAATTTGCTGCCTCATTCCTCACGACTACACTTCTCTGACTCTGACCTGGTGCCTGACGTGATGTCACTTTCAAGGCCACGCTCTCGCAAGTAATTAACTCCAAATAGGATTCCCCCAACCCACCCCACTCCCTCCCTCCCTCTCCCTCCCCTCCCCCCGCTGTTGCACTCATCATCACACAGGCTGGTGCTGTGGAAGGTGGAGAGATTGCGGCGGTGGTGCATTTGCGGACAATAAAAAAAAAAAAAAAAAAAGAAATTTGAAGGCGTGGCGGCTATGATTTAGCAGTGGCGGGCCGCCACTGCTAAATGAATGTAGAGGAAACGCTGGACCTTTTCTCTGACAGTATTTTTACTGTGCAGTACTTCACCAGCAGCCCCCACATCACTAAACCCCTCTGCTCTGAGTTACCTGAACTGAACGGGATTTCTGAACAGTTCAGATGATGCTCTGTCCATTTCAGACGCAATCAGCTAATGGTTACTTTTCATCACTAACCCATGTTTGTATAATGTAAGCTCTCTGTGTGGGCTCCAGGCTGCGGCATACAAAACACACCTAGAGCAACAGATGAACTGTGAGCTTGTCAGTTGAGAACTGTACATTTCTTATCCTGTATGTGACAGACTTTTGCTGGATGTGTCAGAGATAAACTTACATGAAAAACACTTCACCACTCTTTTGAACATTTAGTTTTCTTTGCTATTGTCACTAATGCTGGGTCTCTGGGTCTGTCTGTCTGTCTGTCTGTCTGTCTGTCTGTCTGTCTGTCTGTCTGTCTGTCTGTCTGTCTGTCTGTCTGTGTGTTTGTGTGTGTGAATGTGTGTGAATGTGTGTGTGTTTTTGTGTATGTGCTGCACAGTGCTCCATCATGTGACACAGAGCTGCTCCCACCCCTCACACAAAGGGTCAGAGAGAGACAAAGACAGACAAATGTCTTAGATGTCAGAAACAGAGTTGGTGATAAAATGATAAAATGTGCAAGAGAACTTTTATGTCGCAATAACAAACAGGATATCTAAATCTCTTGATTTCTCCAGAACTGACAGCAGAACTGATAATGTCAGAGCTGATGATACTACAGTCTTCCAAAATCTTGCCCCAGGCTGTACAGGCAGACCTGTGAGTTCTGGGGAGTGTGAGTGCGGGAAGGAATGCAGATAGAAAACTACTCCTTTGCCACAATCAAGGCCACTTCAGCTGAGAGTGAGATAGTTAATCAACTACAAAGAGGTTACATGAGAGCACACATATGATGGATTAAATTCTCCCATTACAATTAGAAGACATGCTGGTTAGCCTACTGTGGCTAATGTCAGTAGTGCTAGCACCAGCAGCCTTCTTACCCTGCAGGTGATGTGCACATATCTGTGCTGAATGTGGTTACACACACAGCCCAGTGAGGGGCAGCAGCATATAGGTGTTTAGTCGGCGAATCAATCACATCACTAGTCGTAGGTAACAGTGATTGTTCAGGGACTGAGGAGGGCAGTATAATAACACTACAGCTGTTCTAGTCTGACATCAGTTCATAACGTGAGCTGGGTGCTCATAACATTAGCAGTTGCAGTTATCATTGTTCAGTCTGTTAAAATATAACACTGACTTTTAAATGTGTGCACTTGTGCAGCTGCCTCTATTCTTTTGGTATTGAGATTCATGGGCTTTCATTGGTATAGGCACCAACCTCCAGATTTCTGGTATCACATCTCTACATACATGTTGTTCCTCTCTGGGTCTCTGTACACGAGTCCAGCTCAGACGTCTCATTAAAGTTGTAAAGATGAGTCTGTCTGCTATCTTATATAACAGGTTTCTAATCAGGTGAATAAAATATGCGTAACAATAGATTTGAAACAGCTAATGATTATAGAGAGTTTTTATTCTGACATGTAAAAGGCCAGATTTAAACCCATTGCTTCCTACTGAATGAATTAATCTAACTTTATAAAACATAAATATATATTTGAGTGGTAGCTGTATTTCTTATATAACTCACAGGAGGAAACAAAGCATTTGTTGGCGACTATTTTCAGTGGTGGATTAATCAATATTTGGACCTGTAGTGAGTGTTTACAGCAGCAGTACGGTGTGTGTGGGACTGGGTCAGAATAAACTATAGTGTGTGTGTTCAGCACCTTTCAACAACAAGGCAGCTGTAAGTGTTTCCATGACATGAGTAGGAATTAAATTAAGTAGGAATCAAATTAAACTGTCAAACTCCAACTGAGAGTAAACAGAGGAAGTAGCACTGAAGCTAACTGCTCAGGGATCAGTCACGATCTGTCTCAAACTGCTCTCCTTAGTACAAGTGTTTTCACATATCCTGATTCTCTGCAACAGAGGTGTAAGGTTAACATGACCTATGTTTACCCATTACACTGGAGTCACAGCAGTAAGCATCTGTGTTGATGTTTGAAAAACGCAGAGCATCCTCTAACCATCTGCATGAAAACATTTGGAAAAATAAAAGTTTCCATTATTATAAACTTGTCTGTTTCAAGCATCTGTTACACTTTAGATCCCATTGTCATGGTTCACCTACTTGCTGTGGCTGTGATAGTAATTCTATGCATTGACAGTCACATGTTCTTAATGTCCAGGTAATGAAACACCTGGAGCCTCTTGCTGAGCCTCCTCCTCCGTCTCTGTGTATTGTAGAAGTGAAAGGTGTCTTTCCTCCTGTGAACATGAGAAAAAGAAAAACTGACTCTTGTTGTGTTTTCCTGACAGCCCTGATGCAGACTACACCATAACCAGCAAGTGGCCTGCAGTGTGGGTGAAGATCACCTCCAGTTGGGTGTGTTTGACACTGTACATCTGGACCCTGGTGGCCCCCATGATCCTCACAAACCGAGACTTCAGCTGATTTCACATGAACTCTGGCCGTATTGCCTACACATTACTGTCAAGATGGACTCACATTTTATACTTTCAGCTGGAGCTTTACTTTGTTTCTGGTTCAGTCAAAACCTGGGTCTGGTTCAGAGGTGCCATACCAGCTGCTTCCGCTACAGGGGATTTTATACCATGCGATTTAGTAGCAGCTGCTTGTTCATTAAACATACCGAGGCTCTTAATTAATGCAGCTTTAGAAAAACATTCCATTTTTGTTTTCTGCTGCAACATCAAATATTATTCAGATTGAATCAAATATGTTCTTCATATTTACATTGTTCCAGAAGATGAATGTTGTGTTTCAGTATTACAGCCATCCTTGTTACAGTGTTAACAATGAGGGTGGTTTTGTGAATTGCATACAGTAGTGAGCTGATATAGTTTGCTGCTCTGCCTTCCAATGCCTTATATGTCTGTAAACAATCTGAGATATTTTAATATATTGTGAGGATTATTAAGAACATGTGTAGTAAACCACATGACGAATGTCTGCCAAATATGTGTGACCAAGGTGTGTCGTCTTTCAGTTTGTAAAATGAAACCACACACTGACAGAGCTGCACTGAACACACATACACCTCAAATTGGTGATGTTATTGTCTGTTCATCACTATGACTGCAGATAATACTGGACATCTTTTATATTCTCTCCGATTTGCTAGTAATGAATGTTATGTTTTCTAATCCCAAAATGTCTTTTGTAAGAAATCTTTATGAACTGGTTAAATATGTTTGAAAATATGAATCAAATTATCATATTAAAACAAAGGATGCTTTTAAACAACCTTGTTCTCATGACATTCAACAGAAAGCAGTGGCTGTTTCCTCACATGAACATCACACAAAAATATATGGACACAAACATGTATTAATGAGTAGACAAAAAAGTCACAGATACTGTCATTTGGAACAATTTACAAAACAAACTATGATAAACAAAAACAAAATCTAGTAATGTTAGAAAACAGTTAAATGCTATAACCAAGGACAAATCAAAACCCAAGAGCACATATGTGGGAGCTGAGAGAGAGTGAAGCAAACTCAAGCAGCCAGCTAAGTAAGATCTCCAGACCAGCAATCCAGGTGGAAAACATCCCACTGGCAACCTCCACTCCATCCGAATCAAAAAGGATATTAAATCATTTCTCAACAGAATTGACCTACCACAGTTTAGTCAAGAACAAACCAGCATGCTGGATACACCAATAACGCAGGATGAACTGTCCACTGCCCTCAAACTTATGGCCAACAACAAAACACCAGGCCAGATCTTTATTTGTTAATAGAGTCCTTCACAGATTCATAATGTCACTGCTGTAACACAGTCAGACTCACAATGGACAGTTTAAAAAAGGGATTACAATCAATACTTTGGGCTAAATGCTAAAATAAGTAACATGCTCACCGTGACTATGCTGACATGACTAGCAGATATAATGTTGACCATTTTCACCATCTTAGTACTTTGAGGCAAAGATCCTGTGTCAGATAAAGGCAGCTAAGGTACTTTAGAGTCCTCTGCACCCTTATGCTGCAGCTGCTCAAAACTCACACTCCCTCTCTTCAGAGTCATAACTGATGTCAGTTCACAAACGTGAACACACATGTTAATCACATATTTTTAGATTCAGTGTGACCTCCACTTCATGGGGATATCATTATCTCTGTTGTCCAGTGTGAATAAACATCCATCAATCTGATTTAATTCATAGAAACAAGACACTCCTTCTGACTGCAGAACTGATGGGTGGACAGTAATGACTGGACCACGTATGAGTTCATCATCAGTTGACAGTGTGACATCAGCAGCCGTTGGTCAGATGCAGGTGTGGCAAAGTGAAGAGCCTCTCCTCAGGCTCCCTCTGAGCAATGTGGACCACCCGGCACCTGAACTCTGAGCCCTGGTCGTCCTTGTTGGGAGTGATTTTGAGAAAACTGAACATGGAGTAGAGGCCATTGATGTTGAGGCTGGGGGGAGTGTTGAAGACGCCGGAGAGAAGCGTATCCCCGTTTTTTGTCCAAGTCACGGAGACATCCTCAGGACAGAAATCCGTGATGCACAGGTGCAGGATACACTCTTCACTCAGCAGAGGACACAGCGGCTCACAGTCGATGAACATCACATTAGGAGGAGTTCCTGTTTGGGACACACATCATGATGCAGACTGAGATGTTACTGGATCATGTGCAGCATCCTAACGTGAACAAATTCTTCAGCTCTTCATTTTGGAATTTAAAAAACTATCTCAGTGTGAAACAGAATTATATAGAATGCTATAACAGAGGTAAGTGAGTCCTCTGTTCATGAAGCAGATGTGCATGACCTCAAAGAACAGCTGTGCAGAGAATCGTGTAGTCCATACGTGTGCAGGATAGCCTTTTTACTTCAAATGGTGATGTCATGTGTGAGTTGCAGTGCATTACAAACGGTGTATTTTGACAGAAGTGTAGTTTGCAGGGCCTCCAGTAGAGGGTGTCAATGTGCTGTGCTCAAAAGTGTGCCTTAAGATAGACGTCTAGCCATCTTTTTACTGTTTGCAGTGGATAAGTTGAACTGTTGTAGTGGATAATAGTGGGAGCCCTTTTGGTGTCTTGGCTGAGAATGGAAATCCCTGGTTGCCCCCCTTATTTTTATGAACTGTGCATTTGTCTATCTATGGAAATAAAGATTGTCATTGTATTTTTCTAAAGGTGCATTCCGTGATTATTTGATGGCTCCGACTTGGTGGCAGTGAATTCCTGACACACTTTTTTTTGTAACCCAACATTTATTACAATATTTTACCTTAATGGTGAAAATGTTCTGTAAGATTTGTAAATAGTTGAATTATTAAAACCAAATGACATGCACTAAACCTCATAGTATTGGGGACCCAGGACTGCTGGTTGTTAATCCAGGCCTGGACTCTGTTTCCGCAGCTTTACTGTTTAGACGCACAGATCCACCGGGCTCTGTCTCCAAGTTGTTTCATAAAGGCCTCATGATATTTGGAAGACAACACATGATACAGTTTAAATGCAGATTTACTCTGAACAGTTATCTACAGGAACCTGCTGTTGGTACCTTGAGTGTTGATGTGGTACAGGACGTCTCTGAAGCCCGGAGCGGGGAAGCTGGAGTGGTAAACACGGCAGGTGTAGACGGCCCTCTCGTCCTCTCTGGCCAAGACCAGCTGGATCTTACTCCACACGCTGTAGAGGCGGCTGCGGTTGGAGAATGGACCAAAGTGTGTGACAGTGCGGACCTGCTCCCCATCGTTCCTGGACCACTCCAGGCTGACATCCTGGGGGAAGAAGTTCTCCACCCTACAGCAGAGAACCAGCAGACGCTCCACCCTGGGGACCTGAGGGATGCTGGAGATCTGGAGGAAAGATGGCTCCACTGGAGGTATGTGAGTGTGTGTGGTGAGAGGAGAGGGCAGCAGTGGTGAATAAGGTAGGAGACATTAACAGATGATGATATTAAATACAGAATGAATTCTTATGTGCAGCCTGCTGAACACATCACTATTAAATCACCTCATGTTTGTACAATACATATTCAGCTTCACATATTCTAACTGACAGAGCTGCCAACCGTGGGAAAATTTTTTGACCACCATAGCAGTGTAATGCTGAGTTCACATGCTTCTACACGACTTCACTTTGCAAACAATCATTTCCCACTCACCAACATATCATCAAGTTGTTCAACATATGAAAAGGCTATAAAGAAAACAGTACAATCATATATTCTCCAGAAGAACTCTGAGAGGACATATACATTTAGGAACAGTTAGCTGTTTGTGGGCATGTGTGAACAATGTGACATCAGCTCAGAGGACGCTGAACCATGGTTTTTGGTTCACATATGTTCACTTCTTAAGTTTCTGACCTTTGACCATGTTTCTCTAAAATATCAACTACACTGGACTACATTATAATGTGCAGTGAAAGTCAAAGGTTTCAGTTGAGCTGCTTAAAACCATTGTTTTCATGATTCATTTTTTAATGTATGCTAGATGTGCTAGTGGAGGATGACATTTTTTGGGGAGTTTTTCCGATTTGAAGGTCTAAGGACAATCGCTGAGGACAGAGGGTCTAAGGACTTGTGACTGAGTACTGTCACTTCCTCCTGTGGTGGAGGAAGCAGACGGTTAGCAGATGGTTAGCTTGCATTCAGCAGATGGTTAGCAGACAGTTTATAGTTTGCACCCTGCAGCGATTAGCGGGAGCCTGCGATTTTTCTCAGAAGCTGGTGGAGACCAAACTCTGAGCTAAAGTAGATTGTTGGACTTGGATCCATCACATGGACACAGAATCCAAATTAATGCTGCTGTATTTTATGCTGAATGTTTGCTCCTCACTGTTTAACACATTCACCACATCAGCTTCCTAAGGTCAGTTTTAACAGCTTGTCGTGCTGCACCCAATTAATTAATGAAGTGATGTTACACATAAAGGCCATTTCATGTGTCCCTGGGAAATAAATTAATTATTCAAACCTGCTGGTGAATCCATTGTATCATGTTTCTGTACATCTGGAGGAGGAGATTTAAACATATCACTGGGTATTAGAAATAATGTGACAACATAAAGATTATTCTGGAGCTTGACTCAGACCAGATCGTTCTCCCAGATGTGGAGCTAAACATGTCCAGTTTGTAGTTTGAGTGTTCTGCCAGAGGAAAGACCACAGGGTCTGGGTTCAGTGCAAAATGTGATACTAGAGAAAAGGGCAGGGGGGCTCAAAAACCAAACCAAAAATCAGGAGGATCCCTCCTTTGAGGATCATGAATGTCCAGAAGCTCCAGCCAGACTCACCAATGTCAGTAGTAAAACAATGATATGAACATAACAAGCTTTTTGAGCTACAGCTTCTCACCTTTGACCCTGACTGTGGTCTCTCTGTTGAAGCTCCTCCCCCTGCACAGCACCACACACTGAAACCTGTTCAGGTCGTCAGTCACACTCAGACACACAGTGAGGACAGATGTGTGGTGTTTCCCATCTGAATTGAGACAAGCCTGTTCACTCAAATCCTCACTGAGCAGCAGAGAGACAGACTCTGACGGGACCACCGAGTCTGGACAGCTCCTCAGTCTGAACCACTTCACCATGATCTCTCGTTGCCTTGCTCCTCGGATGGTGCACCTGAGCTGGGTTGGCGCCTGAGCATATATGATGCTGGACTGGCTGATTTCAGACACACTAGGTGGAGCTGTAGAGAGAGATGAGTGTTATTGTTTAATTAAAATAGTAATCTACAAACATTTACAGTTCACAAGTTAAAGGCCTTCAGTCACTAGACCCTGTGACAACCAGGCTTGCAGCATTGGATTTCACCACCAGTATACATCCCCAGAAACACCCATTTTCAGTCTACTCACCGATTCGTTCCCAGTTCGTGCCACAATTAAACTTCCTTCCGTTTTGTCATTCAGTTTTTTGTTTTCCTTTAGCCAGTGGTGATGTTGGTCCTCAGCAATTTTCTGAAGTTGCTGTTGAATCCCAGACCCAGAAGCATTTTCCTTTAAGTCAGAAATTGCAGGCTGAGGTCCTCCATTGTCATTGCTGTTGTCTATGTTAACAACATTTTGAGGAGTTAAGGGACTAGCAAGCTCAGAGGATACCGTAAGGTCTATGTCCAACAGAGAGTATGTTGTGGGAGGTAACTCCTGGGCAGGCACTGGATTTAATGGTGGAGACTCCACTGATCTTCCTTCCATTTCACACAACATGGACTCTGAGTTAGCAGCCATTTTGTTTTACTTTGTTCCTTTGTTCCAGAAATAAAGAAACTTTTTATCTTCACAACTGGCATGTGTTTAGGTATTTATTTTGTCATTCAATGATATTTTATTTAATTTAAGTCCCATCTGGGGTGCCACTTTTTGTGTGACAGTTTGACTTTGTGTTCTCTCTTTTTTTAAATTTTGATTATCATCATTTATTTATTTATTTTTTTAGGGGTGCCAGCCAGGCCTCTCTCCTGGCATTGAGAGATCAGTCAGTCAAGTTTGGTTTTGTTTATAGTTTAAAACATTTTTTTAAAATCAATCCTCACAACGATGCACACTAATCAAAATGTACACCCGACACATTGAATGACCATACTCAACCCAACAAGAACAACCCAAACACAAAACCTTAGTGTAAAACCAAAAATATTCATATATTTTAAAGCTTCACAAAAATACCCAAGACCTTCCTGTTCCAAAGTCCATAGAGCACAAAAAAAATCCAACTCAAAATTCCACCACGGGTTTTCCTCTACGTTTTTTAATCCAGATAAATCTTCTCAAAGGAAAGAAAAATGAAAATTAAGTTCAGTTCAGTTCATAAATGTAAGAAAAGTTCAGTTCAAAAATAGTAACCAACCAAAACAAAACAAAAAACACTTCCAGAGTCAGTCAGTCAGTCAGTCAGTCAGTCAGTCAGTCAGTCAGGGAGTCCAGTCCAGTCAGTCTGATAATCCAGTCCGGTTTTTCCTGCTGGGTTGTGGATGAATGAACGGCTTCCGTAAACAGCCAAGCACAGTGGATATGGAGCGATCCGGGAGAATGAAGATGATTTTGATCGGAGGACGGCTGTTGGTGACTACATGATGAATAAACGGTTAGGGATTAACCTACCTTACTGCGTGTCTGTGTACACACTTCTGTTCTCCTCCTCCTACTCTCCTAAAAAAAAACTGAGTGACATAAAACGGAAGGAAGTTGAATTGTGGTGCGAACTGGGAACGAATTGGTGAGTAGACTGAAAATCGGTGTTTCTGTGGGTGTATACTGGTGGTGACATCCAGTGAGGCATCATCTTGGTTAACACAACCTTAACCAGCTTTGTTCTGTTGTCAGTAAATAAAGTTTCATGAGACCAAATTAGGGAGAAGAAGCTATTAAACCCTCCAGTTTCACACACACTGTTCTGGACTTTCACCTCATTGAGACATGGTTTTCCTGTCATTGCAAAGGAGAGGTTTCTGAAACAACTTCAATTACAAACAAAGTGCATGAGAGAGGAAAAAGTCTAGAGGTTAGAGCTCCATCAGGGTGATCACAGAACATGTCACAAGTAACATTTAAATAAGGTATGAGACAGCCAATCACATGTGAACACTTCTTCAAAGGTGGGTTGGGCCTACGGTCATGTGGTTGCAGGCCGATTGGTGTCTCAGGCTGGTGGGGAATGTCCAAGAGAGGACCTAGGTGCCACCATCTTAAGTTTATAGCCTGGAGAAGTGCAGCTAAAAACTGTATAGTGAAAGGTAACAATAGTAACTATAAACACTATAAAAACTATAAATACTAAAAACTTTAAACACTATGCTGGCTGGTTTAGTGCATCACATCACACATCATAAACTAATGTTGCAGATGAATGTGATGTAAATGAAAGAAAGGGCAGAAAAGGACATAAGCAGTGCAGGTTTCAAAATATGTGTTTTCCTGCACACCCAGCATCACCAGTGGGTGTGGTCAAAATAGTAGGGAGTTTGGCAGCTGTTTAGTAATTCTTGAGTTTATTATGTAGTTATGTAAGTCATATGCATTGTGTGTATGTACATATTAATAATGTTAAATTGTAAATATAGTTGCTTAATGAGACTCCAGGCATATATACCTGGGCTGTGGTGGAGTCTTTTTTGCTTCGGAAGGAAGGAAGTAAATGAACAGGTTAGAGGTGGTTGAATTCTCTAAATGATAAGGAAAGGAGCTCCAGTGCTTCCTATCCCTCTCATTTAGCATAGGAAACACTGGAACTTATGAAAGGAAAGGAGAAATGCTGTCCCACAATTTCTTGCTGCAGCAACATTTAAATCGACACACCATTGTAGTTTCACCCCAGCAGACCCACATAAATGTAGAAACAACAGAGCAGCTGTTTAATGTTTGTGAGGATATCCAGAACTGATGGAAATCCATAAATATTGATTTCATCTCTTTCAAATCCTGTTAGGAGTCATCATGAAGAACAAGCATCATCTTTATCGTCATCATAACCTACACATAACCTAAATGTTCACATCTTTGACCTCATGATGTTTTCAATGGAGGATGAGGAGACATGGTCAGAGAGGAGATTATTTTGACGTTTAACTGCAGCCCAGATTAGAAAGCAGCACTGAGTGAGAGAGCAGGGCTCAGGTTGTCACCTCTGTGGTTGGAGTCTGCTGCACCTGCTTTTGTCGTCCACCACCCTGGTACATGCTTGTAAGTGAAAAGAAAAATCAGAGCTGTGAGAAACTCTGCTTGTCTGCTGCTGTTCTTTCCTCTACCTCATCCTGTCTGTGAGGACTCGCCACCATCAAAGCCTCACACACTACTAACACCACTGCTACCAATAATAGCTGTCAATCATATATACATTAATCTGATCAGATTGAATTCAGGTAAAGATCGTGACGACCTCCATCAAGTCTACAGTTAAAATGAACATGAGATCCACTGTGCCCTGGTACAGCCTCAGTCTGTTTGTTCTCATGGAGCCTACCTTTGCAGAAGTACGTGTGGAGAAGCAGAGTGGCTCCAATGACAGAGGTGACCAGCAGCAGACTGATGACACTGGTGACAGCTATCAGAGTGACAGCACTGTAGAGCGGCTGTGATGGAGCTGCAAGGACAGGGAGTGGTCAGATCCAAAAGTCCTGTACAGTGAGCTGAGGTCAGAGAGGAAGAATGAGACACAAATGCAGTGAAACCACCTTGAACAGTCACAGTCACAGATCGATTGTAGGGCCAGTTGTAGGTGCTGTGCTCCACCTGGCAGATGATGTGAACCTCTCCACCCCTCACGGTGGAGGAGTGCAGGATGATGCCACTGCGAATACTGTAGGTGCCATCTGGGTTGTGAACGGCCATTTCTGTGCAGACACGGGACAGCTGGCTGATGCCTGTGAGGACGGTGCGGGAGCCATTTTGGATATACCATGTGACAGCCAGCTTCTCTGGGTAGAACCCTGTGATGTCACACTGTATGGTCTTCTCCTCCCCCTCTGTCACTGCCGCCTGTTCTGGGAGTGACACTGAGGGCCGGGCTGCGGATCAGGTTAGACACAGTTACAGGTGTTTTTTTAAGGTGTTAGTCCCTGATGAACTCTGCAAGACATTGTGTTTAACATCAGATGTCAAAGCCACAACATATGGTGATATCACTGATTGGTTTGTGGCCACCCGGAAAGTTTCCAGCTATAAGCAGCTGAGCAGCAGCTGTCTGCCCAGATCACCACAGTGTTAAAGAAGCTAAAATAAAACAGCAGATTTTACTTAAAGAATGAAAGATTAAAAAGATTAAAAACCTGAGAACATGTTCAACATCTGCAGTCTCTTCAGTCAGACAACATCGGTATTTTCACAGTTTTGGTCTGAACTGACATGATTTCATTATCAGAAAATTGAGACGCACATGTACTGATGGAATGATTACATTTTACATTGTAATTTGTTAATTAAAATTTGAAAAAAATTCTAAACTTTAACTAAAAAGATTTAAATGCAAAAATCTGTCCATTCAAAAATGAATGATATGTCCTTATAAATAATTACAGCTTGAGTAAATTTTAAAATTGACTCACAAACTGAGATAAAAAATCTTAAATCCCCTGAAGTTACAGTCAGCTCTCCTTAAAGCTGCAGTAAGCAATATTTTTATATTGAAAATGGGTCACATGAGATTTATCATTCAAATCTGTGGACTCGTTCCTTTAATATATGATATGTAGACACTCTCAGTGAGCACTTTATTAGGAACCTCACACTAATACTGGGTAGTTCAGTTCTTCATGTAATGGATCCACCCTATGTTGAAACTTTCTTCTGAGACTCTGCACCATGTTGACATGATGCATCACATCATTTCATTCACGCTGCCAATCTCCTGTTGTCCTCTACTGGATTCAGGTCTGGAGACTGTCACCAGTTTGTTACATTGAGCATTATCCCTCTGGAAGTAGCCATTAGAAGACGATGAACTGTGGTTATTATCAGGATGTCCCAATAACTCAGTGGAAAGCCTCCAGCTGATTGAA
The DNA here is from genome assembly GCF_002260705.1 of Seriola dumerili. NCBI lineage: Eukaryota > Metazoa > Chordata > Actinopteri > Carangiformes > Carangidae > Seriola > Seriola dumerili. The sequence goes on from NW_019174343.1 coordinate 83,132, forward strand.
AATGCTACAGTGCAGGTACTAACAGGAACTAGGAAAAGAGATCACATTTCTCCTGTGTTGGCTTCTCTGCACTGGCTGCCAGTAAAATCCAGAATAGAAATAAAGATCTTCCTCCTCAATTACAAAGCCATTATTGGTCAGGCACCTTTGTATCTAAAGAGCTCATAGTTCCCTATTATCCTAACAGAACACTCCTCTCTCAAAATGCACGTCTACTTGTGGTTCCTAGAGTTTCTAAGACTAGAATGGGAGGTACAACCTTCAGCTATCAGGCTCCTCTCCTGTGGAACCAGCTCCCAGTCTGGGTCCAGGAGGCAGAACCCTCAACTATCAGGCTCCTCCTGTGGAACTGGCTCCCAGTGTGGGTTCAGGAGGCAGAATTTTCAGCTATCAGGCTTCTTTCCTGTGGAACCAGCTCCCAGTCTGGGTTTGGGAGGCAGACACCCTCTCTACATTTAAGATCAGGCTTCAAACTGTCCTCTTCTATAGGGCTTATAGTAAGAGCTGGATCAGGAAAGTCCATCCCTTAGTTATGCTGCTATAGACTGCTGGGGGATTCCCATGATGCACTGAGCATACTCTCTCTCTCTCTTCATTTATATCTTACTACTTCATGTCACTAACTTCCCCCGTATTTTGTGCTTCTCCTCTCTGTCTGTCTCTCTGTCCTCATTCTGCAGGTATCTATGTTTTAGAACAGCAGGATCCAGATCTGCCACTACAACATTCACTATTATTATTATTATAATTATTATTATTGATAACACTATTATCTATAGGTTTTAGTAGGATTATTTCCATGATAACAATTAATGATTAACAGCATATACAATAAGAGGTAGTGGCAGAAATAATGGTGCCTCATGGTCCCTCTCTCATCTCCCCCACCCCCTCTTTCTCAAACCTAACCAGTCAAGGCAGACAGCCGCCCACCCTGAGCCCGGTTCAGTTGGAGGTTTCTTATATTAAAGGGAGTTTTTCCTCCCCCCTGTCATCAGGTGCTGCTCTCTGTGGGAACTGTTGGTTTCTCTCTATACTAAAGTAAGGTCTAGACCTTACCCTGTAAAGTGCCGTGAGATAATGTATATTATGACTAATCATAATAGTCAAGCGCTTTACAAATAAAATTGAAAAATAGTCAGACTGTGACATTCAGACCATGATTGATTGGTATTAAAAAGAAAACATTCCCCACACCATCACCACCATCCTGGAGTGTTGACACAAGGCCGGTTGGCTCCATGGATTCATACTCTGACCCGACCATCTTCTGCCACAGCACAAATGCAGATCCATCTCACCAAAGGCCTGTACTACGAAGCAAGTTCAACATACCCAGGATAAGTTTTAGTTATTTGGGTTAACTGAACCTAACATTGACCATAGTGAATAACCTGTACTACAAAGCTGGTTATCAACTGGCTCATTTAACCCCGGGTTTACCTATCTGGTTACGAGCGCATTCATGTGAAAGAGGCGGAGTTGTTAATTATAAGCAACATCATCAGAAACATGAATGAAGTACTTAATATGATATAAGAATCAGGGGAACGCTGATACTTGCCATTAAGTTTGGTTATAACTACATCCAAAAGTGATATTCAACAAGGTGAAATGTGAACAGTATGATCACATGACTGGAATAAAAAAAAATATTTTCATGTCTAAATATAATTTCTATTAAAGTCAGCCTAAAGATATATTGTAAATAAGTGCATGAATTATCATCACGTTTGAATATTTTCGCTCTTCAGTCTGATGATGACCAAACTGTTATGAATATGTGATGCAGATAAAACAGTTAATATTAATGTAAGACTTTCTGCAACAGAGAGGAGAGAAAGAAAAGAGGAGAGAAGTGGTTGATGTCTGATGGGTTGTGATCATAGTCTCCTCATGTTATGAGGTGCAGTGATGAAGAAGAGAGTAAAAGCATCCACACTGTCAGAAATCCTGTCGGATTAAAGAATATTATTATATATAAGAATATATATTATATAGGCTATTTATTTAGCTTGATAAACTCTCTGTGGATTTTTTTAGAAGCTTTGTTTTAAAACCAGAGTGGACACATGGAAAGACTCAAACAGGAAAACTATTTCCACTGATTTTTTCATATTTCACATATATCTGCTGCTCATTATTATTTATCACTTTATTGAAAACCCTTTTGTCCCTGTCAGGATCCTGTAGGAATGATGACTTTCCAATGACTTGATTGGTCAGTAGTTTGGCTGTGGACAGGTTTTGATCTGATCCTCAAAGTTAACCTGTGTCGGAGCAGGTTAGGAGTTCAGCGTAAGTTACTGGGGTAATTTACCCCAGTAACAAGTGAACCAAGTTAACAAGTGGACTGAAAACCTAGAGTTAAACCTGAAGTTATCTTGATAACCTCAAATCCTGGTTCGTAGTACAGACCTCAGGTGTTGACCTATCCAGTGTTGGTGAGTCTGTGTCCACTGCAGTTGCAGGTTTCTGTTCTTGGTAACAGGAAGTGGAACCTGACGTGGTCTTCTGCTCTTATAGTTTGGACATTGTTCACTCTGAAGCTTCTCTGCTCAGCACAGTTGTGAAGAGTTGTTATCTGAGTTACAGTAGCCTTTCTGTCCAGTCTCCTATGGCCTCTGGCCTCTGACCTCTCTCATCAACACAGAGCTGCTGCTAACTGGATGCTTTTGTTGTTGCTCCATTCTGAGAGCAACAACAAAAAAAATAAAAACTCTATAAACTGTTGTGTGTGAAAAGTTTCAGAAATGCTGACACCAACAATCACAAAGCTCCTCACCTGGATCTGCTGCTGCCACATGATTAAGAGATTTGATAGTTGCATGAATAAACAGGTGCACAGGTGTTTCTAATAAAGTGCTCAGTGAGTAAGTAAGTAAGCAGTGTATGGCTGAAGATTTAATTAATGAAAAAAACCACAGTATATGACAGTATGTGGAGGAGGAGGAGAAAGAGGATTACCCAGCACTTCCAGTGACGTGGTCTCTGTGTAGACCACAGGTGTGATGACCCTGCAGGTGTACAGCCCTTCATCTCCCACAGTCACATTGTGTAACTGCAGAGATGCATTGCTCTGGAGCAGCCCCATTCTGTCCACCACAGAGCCGTCTCTGTTCACACGTGCTGTGCTGTCCTCAAATGTGTACAGGATCTTCTTCTCTGTGTGTTTGTCCACCATGTTCCACTCGACAGTCAGAGCGCTCCACTCCACCTGCTGGGTCAGTCTGTGGAACAGGCAGCTGACGGTCACGTCTGTGCCCACCAGCACACTGAGCCTGCTGGAGTCATCTGAGCACCCTGAAAACACAGAGGGAGTCACCTGTAGTTCACTGTGCAACACACACACACACACACACACACACACACACACACACACACACACACACACACACACACACACACACACACACAGCTGTGAGTCGTCCTCCACAGCCTGATACTGAAGAACAAAGATCTACATTTACCCCCACAGAGCAGAACAATAACCAGGACCACAGTCTTCATGTTCAGCTGGAGCTCCATTAGGACTCAGGCGTCACGCTTGTGTGACTGCGAAAGCGGACTGTGACGCAGCAGATTCAAACCGATTCCCTGGACTGAGGATCACTTGTTGGCTGAACAGGTAGAGTAGAGCAAACATTCACCTGGGTGTTAACGACCTGTCAGTCGTGGACTTTGACCTGCGGCTGCAGGCTCCTGCATGTGGCCTTGCAGAACTGCATGTGCAGCATGGATCACAGCTGGTCAACACTGTCTTTTCTTTTTCATGACTGCTCTGCAGCCAGTTTTATGAACAATTCATTTCTGACCCACATCTGATAGAAATCCCGCCCACTCAAGCAAAGCTCTTTAGATGTACAAGTGACTTTTCACACACCTGGAGTCAGCAAGTGGAAAAGAAGAGTGTGACCCACCCCCAACTTTTTATCTCTCCACTCTGGTGACAGTCAGGGCTGTAGGCATCATGTTTTCAGGTCGTCTGTCTCATTCTCGTGAACCTGATATCTCAGTAATATCTTGAGGGAACTTCTTCATTTGGACTCATGTTTTTGGCCATAACTCACAAATTTATTAACTAATTATGAAACAATTTAACTCAAATGTCTTTAAGGATAAAATGAAGTGATGACATTTTATATCCAACAGTCAAAGTTCAACTTCACTGTGACATCATAATGTTCGGTAAAAGCACTTCAGATAATTATTAAACACTGTAACTCAGGAAGGAGACACTGTGACCATATTTATAAACACTGATTGCTCCTTTACATAGGACAGATGTAATAACAAAACATCTCTAGATGAACGTATCATGTATGAAGCCTTAGGCTGTGACATCACCAGCGTGGGTGTGGCCAGAGGTATGATAATGCTACAGAGTGACACAGTGATTCAGTGTAGAAACCTGAAGCTGGTATCTGGTCTCAGTACTAAACCTCAACACAGCTGTAAGTGTACAAGAGTCAGGGCGCCTCGGTGGCTAACCTGGTAGAGCGCGTACCATAAGGCTGAGTCCTACCCGCAGTGGCCACGGGTTCGAGTCTTTACTGCATGTCATACCCTGTCTCTCTCCCTGATTTTCCTGTCTCTCTCTCTCACTGTGGCTGTCAATAAAGGCAAAAAAAGGGAACATGGGGTGAAAATTTCACTTTATTATTTAGAAAAGTAATACATTCAGATGACTGTGTTGTTCGCAGTGAGAGGACATCCCAGTTAAGTCAGTGTGTAACAGCTGATGGTCAGTGAACACCCGCCTGCAGTCTGATCTGTCAGCAAACTCTTACTTGAGAACTGAAGTTGGCACAGATATCTAGGCCACAGGCATGAGTACGTGTAACCATAGATCTTTGTATGTTAACACATTATCTGTAAGTCTGTCTTGTGACATTTCATCACCTGTCAGCAAATAAACTGCTCTGAGATGTTCCAACATCATTACAATGAAGAGAAAACTTCTGTCCATTTCACTACAAGACACTTTTTATTTACTTCCCTTACAACAGTCTTGTTAGAAATCCAACATGTTTTCGGATGTTTTCTCCACAGAGCCTCGTCCCTGAGCACAGCTCGAATCTTCATCCCACCATGGACCTCTTTCTACCTCTCAGCCGAACCTCATCCAGCTTTTTAATGACTGCTGACGACTTCTTGGATGACGCCGTGTAGCTCTTCAGCAGCTTCTCAAACAGTGCCTCTGTGTTGGGGTGAGTACTGAGGAACGCCTTCTCCAAGACATACAAGTCAACCCCCTTATCCTCCGGCAGAGCAGAGATGTAACTCAAGCCAAAGTCAATGAGGACCAGGTTGGACTCTGGGTCCTCTGGGCCACGTCTCAACAGCATGTTGGAGGTGGTCAGGTCTCCGTGGATCACGTCCTCATCGTGCATTTTGGCCAGAATCTGGCCCACCCTCTGAGCCAGCCACTCCAGCTCCTGGTCCTGACAGGATTCAGACTGCTGCGTGGAGGCGATGTGGTCACACACAGTCAAGGAACCCACCACTTCCTCCAAGAAAATACAGTGGGACATGTAGTCCACAAAGTAGACTACAGGGGCAGATATGCCTGAGGGGAAGAGAAAATGAAGGCTGTGATATATATCAAACTGTATGGCTGTGAAGCTGGACTCTAGAGATTCTAACGTTAATGAGTAATACTATAAACCTGAGTTTTAACAGATCTGGTGTCATTATCCTGTGTTGTTTAATTGTGGAAAGATCCCATGAAGCGACCACTCACTGTGGTTCTTATCAGACAAACAGGAGGGAACAGTGCGTGCATCTGTTGGAGACTATTTTCAGTCGCGGATTAATCCACATTTGGTGCTGTAGTGAATGTTTGTGTGTGGTATGATGGTGTGTGTGGGTCTGAACAGTGTGTTCATGTTAATGAGTCTCACATGTGACACAGTGAGACTCACTGATATGTTTTCATAGTTTCTGGTAGGGCTGAACAATTAATCCAAGTATTATTGAAATCTCAATATGACCAAGTGCAAAATCAGAGGAGCTGCAGTTTGTGATAAAGGTAGAATGTGTCACAACAGATCATAAATAAACACCATGCTCCAGATACGCCCCAAACATGACCCCAGAAAAAAAATCACTTCATTATAATTTTTTTTTTTTGTGACAACAAAATGAAAAAATTATCACTTCCACTAAAATTGTGACTCGTATCACAATATCTGTCAAAATAATTGTGCATTTCATTCAGCTTTAGTATGTGGAAACAGTGGAACTCGGTGGCTCAGAGGATACATCAGCATGTGATACACACACAGACCTGTTAGTATTGGCTTTGGTCTGGACATGGGGTTCGCTGACAGTAAGGAAAATACAGACCATCACCAGACAGGGTGAGGGCTGCAGTCAATGAGGCTGTGAAGAGCTGCTGCACAAAGTATTAGTGAATCGCGCCCTCTAGTGGCTTTACAGATACTCAACACATAGGTTCAAGATTCAGGACCCAGAAAAACATTGATTAGATGCACATTCAGCACTGTAGTATCAGATCTGATTTGGAATTTCAACCACATTTAAAATTTCTCTCCAAAAGTTTTTACTGTGGTTATATTATATTTTCATAGATGTTACCAAAATGTTAACAGTGTAGAATTTAAACATGATCACAAACTCAAATAGCTCGTGGTCAGAGTCTGTGTGTAGAACATGAACGATAAATGATTTTCAGAGTTAGACTGTTTGACAACAGAGCTGAAACAGTCAGTTAATCAATGAGCTGTGTGGTTCAGACCTCAGTGATTCAAAAAGTGAATACTGATAAAGACAAAAATTATGAATCTGTCTTAACTGAACAAATAATGTAGCAGCACAAAGTAGTAATTATATCTGATTTATCAGGTTAATCAGTCAAAATATAAAATCACTGGGATTTGTTTCTTTTATATATGATTCTACTGTTAGGACAAACAGTGCTCCTATTCTCTGTATGTTTTATGTTTTCATGCCACATTGATAACAGTAACGGTCTAAAATGAAATGATTAGCCCATATTGTGTTATTATTATTATCATTATTATTATTATTAGTGTACCACAGCTGGTCAGATGTGAACATTAACACATACATGGAACTAAATAACTAATATAACTGTAACTAACTAACAAACTGACTGACTGAGGCCACTCAGTCTGACACCGGTGATTTGGCGGTCCTCAGCCTGACAGTCTCGAGCTGAGGTTAGCTTACAGGAGCTAAGTTAATGACCGCAGTTATCTCTGGATATCGCTGGATAGTAACACGGTAGCGGACGCTCCGACCTGGAGCTCTGTCTCTGACTGTACCTGCCCTCCGACAGCGCAGTATGGATCGCACCTCCTGCACCGTCCTCCGGTGAGTCAACTTTTGATCCAGCACTGGGTGTCTGTACCGTTTCGGAAACCGTTCCTTCACTATAGTCGGTTTTCCCAGAAACTCTGTCCGGTACACCCGAGCTTCAGCTCCTTGTTTTACTAACTCGACGTTACTGAGTAACTGTGGAACCGCCATGTTCTTCTCTTGGGCCATACTTACTCCCGCCTTCTTCTACTGTCTCATGTCACACCACTTCCTCTGCGCTGTGTCTACGTGCTGCCACCTTGCGGCCACCGCCATGACCACACCTTCACCACAGCGGGAAACTTCACTGATAGATTAGGAGAAATGTTTTTCTAGTTGTAAAATAAAATTCAAACTGTTAATCTACAGTTTACGAAGGGAGACTCAAAGTATAAAGTAGAAATATATAGTATGCAAAAAATACAGTACCTGCTAGAGTAAATGTACTTAGCTACAAACATTTGCTGTAGTTTTATTTTCACAAAGATTAACTTCTGTCAGAATATAAAACGACTAGACTAAACTGCTACACTAGTTTGTGTTTCTCTGTCCTCATTCTGCTGGTATATCTGGACTCTAGAGCTGCAGGATCCAGATCTGACTCTTAATCCACACATATCATCATCATTATTCATTTCATTGTTATTGTTAGGATTCTAAACCAGATGGGTATCTTTGTTTAGTTTTAAAGATATTGACCAATAAAATTAACAAAGGGGGGGATTGGTGTCCAGTCACCATAAATCTTGGTGGCTGTGTCAGGCTATGTTTGGGTATAGACCTACCTCAAAATCCAATGGACAGGGTTTAGGATCTCTAGGCAAGTAGTAACAAATATCTGAAGTGACTTATTGACTGATGACAGTGATCAATCATATATTTGCCCATAACTAAAGATGCCTTTGGTCAATCCTGATTGAACTCAGTGGCGACATGTTGAGCTGTCTCTTGAACACATGAGGGAACATTGACTGGATCCAATTTGACGATGAAACAAGTGTGATTGTGATTGCTCTCACACCTTTAAACAGGATTAAACTACTGGAAGTTTGACTTTGCCAAACCTGCACAGCTGTTCGTGCTTGTCTTCTCCCTCTCACCCCCTCTTTCTTCTCTCTCCCTCATTTCTCTCCTCTCAACCAATCCGGTTATAACCCCCTCCTCCATCCTCTCCACTGTAAGCAAGTGCTGCTCATGGATCTGTTGTTTTTTCTTTATACTGTAAAGCCTTGACCTGATTCTGTAAAGTGCCTTGACATAATTTACGTTATGATTTGGTGCCATATAATTAAAATTGAAGTGAAGTGAGCTGGTCCTACAGCCCCGCTCGAGGCTTACCTGTGGCCTCCCCAGGACGCTTGGAGTACTTTCTGGGATGTTGGACAGATGTCGACCTCTGGCGTCAAAACTTCGCCAAGAAGTTTTCCTCTGTTAACTTGACGCGCCTGCCACGTAGCTCTAACTTCCTGAAGAACCAGCGGCTTCCCAGCAGCATCTTCAGTCGTTTAACACTTTCTCTGCTCATGGTTAGTCCAGTTTTCCTCCCGGAGGTCTCGGAAGCGACAAGACTTAGGTTAACCGCGGACTGAGGAGCCCTCAGACCTCAGACTGCTGCATCTGTGTGTCCCGTCTCACAGCGGCCTCCGCCTCCCGGTTCCTGTCCGGACAGATGGTCTATGGTTGCGCGGTGAGTAACGGGTCTGTACAAGTCCACAACAGAAGCTAGTGTTTAACCAGATCTGGTCTCTGCTCAGACAAAGATACTTATACCAAAGGACTGGTGGGGTGGACCCGGTGGAGGAGTGTGACTGAAGTATTTCTGTTCTAATACTTTATTTGTCTGCTGCTCAGTTCAGAGGGAAACACTTTGTACCACATTGATGGGATTACAGTTATAGAAACAGTTGATATAGAGCTGATCAGTTATGATGCTGCAGATTAAACAACACAACTGTATACTGTGGTTAAGTTCAAACTTCACCTGACAACTGCTCCTTAAATGTTGATGCATTAATACAATAAAGTGTCAGTGTTATAACACTTTAACTTGAGTAAAGGATTTCAATATTTCCTCCACCACTGGAAAAACCAGCTTTGACTCTTAGTTGCCTCTCAGTAGGAGGTCTGTACGAATATTTCTCTTTGCTGCATTGATATAAAGCACTTTATTAATTTTAAGTCATTAATTATTAATTAAATTAAATTATGAATAAAATTATGAATTAATTAATATTATAACCGTATACTGTAATAGAAAGAGACTAATAGAGTAAAATCAAACGAGCACTGATGAAATCACTTGAGTAAATGACAGAAAATTGATTAACTGTTCAAGAAGCATACTGATGTTAATGATCCTGTGATCCTGAGCCTATTGATCACTGTTGGGAACATTAGGATCACAGACTGCACCTTAAACAAGTGAGGACATGAATAATAACAACATTAATAATAATAACAACAACATACTTTATTTTGATAGTACTTTAACAAATGAAGTTACAAAGTTTTATACATTCTTAATTGTGTGTACTTGGTGGAGCCAGAGACCACGCAATAGGCACACATGAGGCTCTGTGTCAACCTTACACTGTAAATGTCATGTAAATTAAATGATTGTCACACAAGAGTTAAGTCCTGTTTCCAGTAGGTGGCCCTGTGACTATTAATATTACTATACAGATGTCTACAATGTGAGACTGTCATCAAACGTGAAATTTGGGGAAGATTGGACAATATACAATATTGTGCACATTTATGCACATTGCTTGGTGTCCTGGTTGACTCCGCCTACCTTAAATGGCTGACTGGCTGCACCTGTGAGGAGGAGCATATAAGCCAGGCTCCTTCTCCCCTCTGGCTGTCTCCCTGGACAGCAGAAATCCAGCCATCCTTTCTTTTTGTATATTTTGTCTTTCACCATACAACATCACACACACATGGCTTTCTCTGCATTCAACACGTCCATCACACACTGACAATTGACCTCAGATGCCATAAACTGTGGTTGTTATTATCTTGAATTAAAAGAGATTTTAACACAAGTTTACCTCCCATAATTGATATGACTTCAATCTGCTGGTCATAACAAAAGCATAATCGAGGTGGGTATTTTCTGACCAAGTTTGAGAAGGATCAGGTCAGCCTGCTAGGAGGAGTAAATTAAACAGTAAAACATGATGTTTCCTGTTATCATTAAGTGGTGCTTTGAATATTACTAACAATGGTTTGTGTTCAGGTCAGTACTCTTATCAAACATGTAAAGTTTGTGGAAGTTTGGACAGTGTGTACTGGAGTTATAAAAATGTCATGTAAATCAAATCATAATTGTCACACAAGAGTTAATTCCTATTTCCAGTAGGTGGTGCTGTGACTATTAATATTACTATGCAGATGTCTACAGTGTGTGACTGTCATCAAACGTGAAAGAAAGGGAAAAGGAAGATTGGACAATATACAATTGAGTTAAAGCCACTGAAGATATTGGATTTTTGCTTGCATTGCACCATGCAACAAGCACACGTGTCTGTAAAATCCCAGCCAGGTCAGGGGACATGACACATCAAAATGTAATGTGCTACGGATTCCACACCATTCAGCGGAAACTCACAAGGTCAGCAGGAAAGCATCATCTAGGTGTAAAGCATACTCTGACCAAGTTTGGAGAAGATTGGACAAAGTATGTCAGCGTTATAACCACTCCCTTTTTCAGAATAAAAAATATAGCATAGAGATGTGTTCAGGGTGGATCTGTTGTCAAACCTATAAGGTTTGGGGACAGATTGGAACATGTGTCTTGGAATGAGAGCAAGCTGAATTTTCATGGCAATTGATCAAAATTTTGCTGTGCTGCCACGGGCATGTCTTTTGACCAAAACTCAAAAGGTCTTCACTGTAGTATTGCACCGGTCAGAAGTTGGAATTGGACAATATGTCATGGACATAAAGCCACTTCCTGGTTCATATTTAAGTCGCTGCCAGAGCCACACCCTTTAAGGAAAGGTCACAACCATGAGCGTGACCCATGAAATACGTAAATTTACACCAGGCCTGACGTGTGTGCAAAGTTTCAATAGTGTCCTTGCACCCTTTGGTGCTCGGGCCCTTATAATATATAAAGTACACAAAAAGCTAAAACAGTCAAATTATTAAAGAACCAACAGCTGATAAGACAGGTTTCACTAAAGGTCTGCTGACACACTTGTTGAGCTTTTGACCATAGCACCAGGTCTTCATCAACAGATGAAGGTTGATAATAAGTTTTAAAAAAACAGGTTTAGACGAGAGGTAGGCTCAGTGGAAATCCACACATTTACACAAGAAGTTCAGCTGACTCATTGTCAGGAGCTATACTCAGCAGGGGGGGTTCCCTAACCCTGATGATGGCATCATGTAGTCTGACAGATAGACTACAGATAGACTACATATTAATAACAGAGATGTAGGATCTATTATTTCTGGAGCTTGACTCACGGGATCTAAAAGTCAGGATGTCCTACTGGTGTCTTTTTTTCTGTCTCTCATGAGTTTCAAGACTGTGTTGAAGTACAGTACTGCACAGCTGGAGTCATTCTGACAGAGAGGACCAGGACAGCTAGGCCCGTCAGAGCTCTGAGGGCTATCAGTCACATTTTAAAATCAGCTGTAGAAACAAACAGAAGCCAGGGACATGTGGTCTGGTAAACTTCTGTTGTACTGAATGTTAAACTATGAAGCTATCAACAAACAAACAAACTAAATACATCAGTGAGTCACTGTTACACTGACATGTTCCTTCATTTTGAAGAATGTTTTTTTTTGTTTGCCTCTCCAGTTTTTTGAAGTTAGAATTAGAAGGTGAGGTGCTCTGTACCTGGCTGTGGGAGTGATTATCTGTCAGTTTATTGTGTCCACCCTGAAGAAGGTCTCAGACTCTGTGGGCCTCAGGGGAGCTCAGAAGTCAGGGTGGTGTGTGACACATCAAAGTTCATGCTGGTCTCATTAATGGCAGCGTCTACATTCTGCCTCAGTTGGCATTGTTGGTTCTGCTTGAGTGCATTAGAATTATTCTAGCTAGAGAAGCAGTGGAAACAGATTCCTGAGCACGCTCAGTGACCTCTGTCTTACAGGAAGTACTCTGCAGAGACTAGGTGATCTCTGTTGTCAGTCCTAATAAACCACAGTGTGTGTGTTCATGGTGATGAAGGAACATGTCAGTGGAAGAGTGACTTACCGATGTGGAGACAGTCACTGTTGATTGGTGACAGTAACACATGACATAACAACACATATGATACAACACAACACTAAACAAACTACCTGATTTCTACACAGCTTTGTGTTATGTTGAGTCCATCTCAAGTGGACTCCTTGATGAAATCATGCAATCAGCAGGACAGTTGCCATGGGGATGGGGCTGCAACGGGCTCTTTGGGCCCCTCTGTCCTTTGACTGAGGAGGACACCTGACTCCCTGTGGGTGTGGGATAAGGAAGATGGTGTGTTATTATTTCTTGTTTGCTTGTGTGTTACAGACGATGTCCAGTCCTGCAGTCTGACTGGGATTTGTTCATAACGGGACACAAGCAATGGGTAAGAAAATAAACTTTACTCTACAACATGTTTATTTCTACTCTGATGTAAAGGAAGGTACAGATGTCCCCTGTAGGTTAATCTGTGAAAGTCAGTGCAGAGACCTAGATATTCTGGTGTTGAAGCTGATGATAACATGCCTTCTACTACATTTAGACATTAAAATAAAATTGAACTGTCAAGTTTTTGTTTGAACTGTATATGAGTGTGAAGACAATGCAGTGAACCTCAATAACATATAGAACATTTGTGTCAATAGATTCTGCACATCAGAGACTCACAGGTTAATGTAATGAACAGCTGCAGAGCATTTCACATATCAAATCTTCATTACTGATGAGGAGACCAACTAAAACATGACAGGGACTGCACACAAACCATTCTGAGACTGGATGTATTACTATTTACTTACAGGATATATTTCCTAAACATGGACTGAAAAGTGCTGAGACACAGTAAATTTACAGACAGTGACGTTATCTTATGTATTTGAAAAGGACCATGCAGAATATTAAGGCATGTTAAACACTTTGTAAGGTTAATTTACACCTTTATCTTAGTAAAGAATTGATGACACTTATGTTGTATGAATTAAAGCTCCTTGTTTTAGAGACAGTGCATGTAGTGCGTAGATTTTCCTGCTGGATTCATCTCTCATTCTAACCTCACCAAGACATAAACCTGAGTTATTTTATTCAATCAATCACTTTATTTGTCCCCAGTGGGACAATTGAGTATGAAGCAGTGGGACATATGCATAAAAACATAAAAACACAGGGCACATAAATACAACACCATGACCAAAAGATAAAGGACAGTAAATTAATAAAAACAAAACAGAAATTAAGAAGTTAATTGTAGATCAGAAGTTTCCTCCTAGAGTTTAGAAGGGAGATGTCAGAGGGTATAAAAGAGTGTTTGGATCTGGGAGTCAGAGGAGGGAACCAGAGGGCAGAAACTGAAACTGCTGATGCAGAGGGTGGATTCATCAGTCTTAAGATGACTTTGTGTTGTGGAGATCTTGCAGATTAACCTGCTGAACTAGTTACCACCTTATTTTGTATATTTTAATTTGATTTTGAGAGATTGAAACCAGCAGATGAAAGTGAACGCGAGAACAGATAAAACATCAGGGTCCTGTCAAAATGAAATTTTGAAAGCTGCTGGCTTGTGTCCCCCCCGCCCCCCCAGGTTGTTCGATCCTGCTGTTGACCAGCTTGGTGTCCACCCTGGGAGGTCTGGTCTTTGGTTATGAGCTTGGCATCATCTCTGGTGCCTTGTTGCAGCTGAAGGTGGAGTTCAGGCTCTCGTGTGTCCAGCAGGAGGCTCTGGTTAGTTCTTTGTTGATTGGAGCTCTACTGGCCTCCACTGTGGGAGGCTGCCTGATTGACCGACATGGCCGCAGGATTGCCATCCTCCTCAGCAACATCCTGATCCTGACCGGCAGCCTGGTCCTGCTCATCAGTTCCTACCCTGCACTGGTGGTGGGCAGAGTCACAGTGGGCTTCGCCATGTGTATATCTTCTATGTCCTGCTGCATCTTTGTGTCTGAGATGGTTTCCCCGGATCACAGGGGCTTTCTGGTGACACTGTATGAAGCTGGGATCACTGTTGGCATCCTGGCAGCTTATGCCATCAACTATTTCCTGTCTGAAACCAGGGGAGGGTGGAGATGGATGTTTGGATTTGCTGTGGTTCCGACTTTGGTTCAGCTGGTCTCTATCTGGTTTCTTCCATCCAGCACTAAGGACTCTGTAAGCCGTGCCTGCTGTCAGGCTGAGAGATACCTCATGAGTCCCACTGAAACCCCAGAGGAAGAGGATTCCAGCTGGGAAACCAAGAAGGTTCAGTATAACAGCTGCTCGCTGTTCCAGTGTAAAGACAACATGAGGACTCGGACTGTCATCGGACTGGGACTGGTGCTGTTTCAACAGTTCACAGGTCAACCAAATGTCCTTTTCTACGCCTCCACCATCTTCCACTCAGTAGGTTTTCAGAGTGATGCCTCAGCAGTGCTGGCCTCTGTGGGCCTGGGGCTGGTCAAAGTGATTGCCACTCTGACCTCCATGGTGTTTTCAGACAGGCTGGGCAGGAGGCCTCTGCTCATCAGTGGATGCACTGTTATGGCTGTGTGTCTGATAACCATTGGAATGCTCAGTGGACAGTCAGTGATGAACACTCAGAGGCCGTGTGACTCTGAGTTCAGTGTTAACATGACAAACCTGCCTCATTTACCCTCTGGTCACAGGTCAGTTGTTGACACACCTCTTGATGAGAGCTTCAGGCTTCTTCATACCAACACACAAGATGAAAATGTTGTATTTGATAAATCTGGACCAAAACCACTGGAACCTGCTCCAGAGTCTTCGAGCATCATTGTGAACTGGATCATTCTGCTGTGTATGATGGCTGTGGTCAGTGCGTACTCCATCGGATTTGGACCAAGTTTGTATATTCACTCCAAATGAGTCTGAAGAAATTCATCTCCTTTTCTTCATTGATTTTCATATTCATTACAGCTACAACTGAACTGTCAACATAAGGCATAAAGCATTTTGTAGCTGCTAAGCTGCTAGTAGGGCTGGGTACCACTTCTGATTTCCCGATTCAATTCTGATTCACAAGATCCCGATTGGATTTGATTACAAAATATTAATTTTTTTTGGATGTGAATGAGAACTAATGCTGTAAATTGTTCCTCCAACCTGGTGCATTATTAACTAGAATTATCTCCTCATGTTTGTATGCCTCTGCCACTAAAGACTAAATTTAGGTTACATCCTTTTTTATCCAGAGTCATATAAATTATTAACAATTTGTGTGAAATTTTGTCATAATTGCTGTGTGAGGACTTGAGTAATTGAGTAATCACTCAAAAAGTGTTTGCTGAGGTCATGGTGACCTTGACCATCCTTGACAGTCATTGAGTCCAACGTTTGTATCAAATTTGAAGGGATTCCCTTGAAGAGCTCTGAAGATTATTCTCACAAGGCCAAAATCATGTTTTGTGAGGTCAACATGACCTTAACCTTTGACCAATCAGTTTGCCCTTGAGTCCAAGTGAACATTTGTACCAAATTTGAAGAAGTTCCTTCAAGGCCTTAGAGAGATCCTACATTCACAAGGCAAAAACCATTTTTTGTGAGGTCACCATGCCCTTGACATTTGAACTTTGACCTTTAGCCAACAAATTCTAATCAGTTTGTCTTTGAGTGTAGATGAATGTTTTTACCAAATTTGAAGAAATTCCCTCAAGGCGTTACGGAGATATTGCGTTCACACCGCCAAAACCGCGTTTTGTGAGGTCACCGTGACAGTGACCTTTGACCTTTGACCACCAAAATCAAATAAGTTCATCCTTGAGTCCAAGTAAGTGTTTGAAGAAGTTCAAGTTCCATCAAGGCGTTACTGAGCTATCATGTCCACAAAGCCAAAACTGGCTCTGGCAGTTGCCAGCACAGAGGCATAAAAATATTAGTGTTTACATTAAGAATGGACCCAAAGCAGTTTCAGGAATGCACTTTTCAATTTAACGTGATCAACAGTTGAGAAAGTAATAGGTAGGTCATGAATGTGTGTTGCTAACATACCCCAGTGCACCAGCTACAGTGTGAACCACCAGGTATACACAGCTTTTTCTTCCTCACATCTTGCATGTAGCTTTGCTTTTTTACAGCTCTTCACTTTCTTCATAACTTTTAAATCTGAAATACAGCCACATCTGTCCTTAAACCTGAGTATTCAGTGGAGCTGCGTTGGCCATGTTTTAGTCTCTCATGTGACCAGATCTCGTGCAAGAAGGCTGGTCATGAAACACTAATGGGGTCATGACTTCACATGTCCACAGGAGACTGTAAAAGACACATTCAAAGTTTGATCTCTGGATTTTATAAATCGATATTGGATTATTCAAATGAAGATTGATTTGAATCGGAGAATCTATTTTTTCAGCCCAGCCCTAACGATGCCTAGTGTAGTATTAGTCTTCAAAACAACATCCACATACAGTACAGCCTCACCTAACCTAACACCATTGTGTTATTAGAGCTTGGAAACTCTTTTTGTCTTTCAGTGACCTGGATTCTTCTGAGTGAAATATTTCCAGCTGCTGTCAGAGGAAGAGCCTTCGCTTTCACCAGCTGTTTCAACTGGGCTGCCAACCTGTTGATCACATGCACTTTCCTCAATGTTATTGGTGAGTTCCAACACACCTTTCTCCTGGAGTACAGGTGCAGGTCTAACCAATAACATGAATGGTGGTTCAGTTCCCTTTACACTTCCCAGTAAACCAGGCAGCAATACCAATATCAACCACAATCAGACCTATCACATGGATCAATTATAGTGATTAATTATACTTGTGCTTTTCATTGACTGATGACGCAAAATGTAAGTAGTAATTCCCAGGCCTGTGTATCTGATCAAAAGAATCAGTTCAACAACAACATTAATCATCCTTTAGGTTGATATTACAATATACTACTAATACTGGCATTCAGCCAGCTAGCGATAGCAACATTTTCCGAGCAGATTAATAATGTAGCTGTCACTAATGAAAACAGACATATAACATTATGACCCATCAAGTTACTGACACATGAAAGAGAAGAAAAAAGCATTCTGAGTCCAGCTGGACCCTTAAGCAGGTCATAGTGTTCTCTTCTCAGTATTTGTTCAGACCAGTATTTGTTTCACGGTCAGCCTTGGACTGATCCACTGGTACCAGCTGCATAAATGACACTGACAGAGCCGCTAAAGACCTTATGGATTTTTTGAACGTCCACCAGCTGACCTCGATTTGAGTCGGTAGTCCTCCTGGGTAGTCCTCCCATGTCTAGTCCACCTGGGCCCTGGTCTCAAAAATGTGGTTTTCTTCTTCAGTGGAGGAAATTCTGAAGGTTGCTTTCACTGCACTGAGACCATCTCACCTGTGGGCGGAGGCCCAACGCTTTAACGAGGGACTCACATGCACTAACATGGACATGTATGTGCATTAACATGCACACGCTACCAGACCAGCTACCAAAACAAAGACCAGAGAAACACACAAAGGGGGTGTGACTTTGTTCTCTGCTCAGGATGCCATTACTCACAATTCAGTCAACTGCTCAGCCTCAGTCAGGAACTAAAGTCCATCTAGACGATAAAATATAGTGTTAAAAACATCCAGGATCTAAAATCTGGATAGTCTGTGTGATCAGAGCTGTCGACTGTACTGGGAGCACTGTTAGTCCTTCTGTTGCTCATCAAACACAGGTGTAACTGATTCCATTGAGGATTCCTGTCAGGTGTTAGAGCTCCAGAAACCTGGCACTGAGCATGTTGACTCACTGGTATGAGTTAAACTGAATGTTACACTGAAAAGAGCTCCTGAGCTCTTCCTTGTATGACAAGTCAAAAACGGTCTATGATCACTCACCACACTGATACATCCAAACAGGAGAGAGAAACATGTCAGTCAGGTGCAGTCTGTTCACACAGAAGTGGAGACACCTGTGTGGATGGAGACTGACTGTAGATAAGAAAAATACATTGTTACCTGAAAGTAACTTTAAGAGTTAAAAAAACAATAAAAAATTAGTAAGTTCTACTGAAAAAGGTAAAATTAGTTAATGGACTGTCTGTCGTAAAACTGATGAAGATGAATGAACAAACAGAGTGAACATGCAGCACAGACACAGATTAAACAGAATGTATAGTTTGAATAGTGATTTAAACATTTAGATTCTCTTGAGGCCATAACATTACCTCCCTACATGACTTTGCTGAATCTTCATGCCTGTCAAGCTCATGTGAGTTACAGGTGAAAGTCAAGGTGATCAGGAGGTGAAATGTGATTCTGATGAACAGATAGGATCGGTTTGTCAAAGGTATTTTTCCTGTACGGGGTGACCGCTGTGGCAGCTGGGATCTTCTTCTACTTCCTGCTGCCAGAGACCAAAGGGAAGACTCTGGAGCAGATAGACCAGGAGCTGCGTTTGAACAGGTGAGCTCTATACTACACCTGTTTGATGAAGACAGAGAGCTGTACTCCGCTCTCATCATGGGTGGTGCCATACTGAGACAGTGCTGTGTCTTGTTCTGCAGGTTTCACCATGGTGAGCAGTGCTGTGGCTGCATCAGCCGCAGACAGACCTCCCCACAGTACCAGCAAGTGCACTGTCAGGTGAGCCCCTCAGGGTGAACAGAGACATCACTACACATACTGAGGACTCTACAGGAACAAAGAGGTCCATCCCGCTCTGACGGCTGATGACTGAAACACTAAAACTTGTGTGTGTATCTTTATGAAACTTGTTGATAAAGTGTGTTTTCTTCATGTGTTTTAATCAGATCAAAGTGACACTGTTTTTAGGATTTAAAAATTTTTTACAATATGATCTTATTTTCATACTTGGACCAATGTGTCTGATATTTCTATGTTTATTTGGCAGCATTGGTCCACATAGCTTCATACTGTAGGTCCAGGGTTTGTCCTGATCAGCCTGCAGTCTAAAGAACCAATCCTCCAACCTGAACAACCATACAGGTTGTTTTTTCAACCCTCTGATTCGACCCACATGAAAAAGCCTCCTGAAAAAGCACCCCTACATTGATAAGTGTACTTGCCTTCATCACCAAGGTTACTATAATAACGGTCATGGCTTGGTCAAGTTTTAGGAAAAGATGGTGATTTGGGTTAAAATAAGTACTTCCTTAACATTAGATGATCTTTGTTGTCATGGTTACATGAAAAACAACATCATTACTTTTGTCGGACAGTCATGGACATAAACAGCTACTTTCACTTGGGAATCAAACACCCATCTCTTGTGTCATATTCATCCATCCACCACAACCTACTCCTGACATGGACTTTGTCTCTCTTTATACTACGTCTCCTATCATGATTACTACGACCACTAGATGTTGCCTAGCAATAAAACGTACCTATGGGTAATAATAACCTGCTGCACAGATGACCTATGGGCTCGCTTTGTACAGGAGGACAGTAACATATGTACCATGTGACCACCTCATGCTGTGGTTTCTTGCCACTCTGATCTGTCAACTGTCAGAGATGAAAATCTTAGAAACATAACTTCAGATGTGAAAAATGTGGATTAAATTTTACAGGTAAAACTGTACCTGTGTATCTTTACTTGGTTTTTCTTCAGGTATTTGCAGTCCTTTAGGGGGTGTCATCTTGATTCAGTTGATCTCTGATCTCTACTACAGAGGAACATAACAGGACAAGATTGAGTCTAAACAAAACATTTATTAACTGTTAACACAAGATAAATAAAACCAGTAATAATCAAGTAAAAATGCAAAGTGGAGCAAAGGAACAATGTTCACCAGCAGCTGATAAAAGTGTAGTAATGAGCTGGACAAAGGTGGGTGATGTGATGAGGCTGTTGACTGTATGACTGTGTTACTGACAGAGACACTGACCAGACGAAGGTTTTGATTATAGCTCCAGAAAAGATCAAACAAAGCACAGGGCTCTTTCCCTCAGGTATCCACTGCAACCATGTGTAACTTGATATTTGATCAGTCCATGTCAGATTTGTTTTCCATCTAACATTCATCAGTAAACTGAAACCTATAGTTTCAAAGGTAGAGATGCTCATACATGCTTTTATTTCTTCACAAAACACTCCTCTGCCCTGAATCACCTGTTAGTAATCCAGATTGCTGCAGCTGTACTTCTAATAGGTCAAATAGATGGTCTCATTTCACGTCCATACTCACTTCCCTTCATGGGCTTCCTGTTACGTTCACTCAGCCCTGAAGCTAAACCCACTGTCCCACTCAGCTGTTTAAAGACATTTGAGGCTGCAGCTCCACACTGATGAGAGCTCTACCTGCTGATTCTGTGGACTCATCTAAAAAGCAGCTACAGATGAATCTATTAAAAAGCCCCTTTAGGTGATCTGTGCACACTAGATGTGTTCCTTATGTGTTTTACTGGATTTTGGATTTCATTGTACTGTATTGTGTTGTATTCCTCTGTGTGTGTTCGCTATGTTTTTTGCAGTTTGACTGATTATTATTATTATTATTTACCTGTTCAAGTAAACAACCTTTGAAGCACTTTGTGGCTCATGTCTGTGTAAAGTGGTGTGTATAAATAAAGTTTACTTACTGAGAGGTCTAAAGTTTAAGAATAAAATAGAGATATCACTGTCCACATCAACCCAGTCTTGTATGTATTAGGTCATCATGTAGAGATTGTGTAAAGAAACAATCCTAATCATATGAAGGGAGATTATACAGTAGGTCTTTAAACATAAATAAAAAGATGACTGTTGTTTATAGGATCCTGATTAGAACCTGTTCATAAATGGTATGGTCTGATTTTTAGATTTTGGCCTCATACTTTAGATTTCACTACCTGATCATTCTGCAGGACATGAACTCTTTCATAAAAACATGTTGAGTGATATTAACTGGTCACAGGGAGCTTCATGTTATGTCAACAATGTGACCGAGTGTTATCAGAAGAGAGGAAGGGTGTGTGTGTGTGTGTGTGTTTGTGTGTGTGTGTGTGTATGTGAAACTTTATTCATGCGCTTATTTACAATATATCCTTAGTCTGACTTTAATAATTATAAATAATTTCTAGTGTTTCTATTATCTTGTGATCATATTGTCTACTTTTCACCTCGTTGAGTATCACTTTTGGATGTCACTCTAATGGAATTTAAAGGCAGGTATTAGCGTTTTTTCTCATATCATATTAGGAACTTTATTCATGGTACTGACAGTGTTGCTTATAATTAACAACTCCACCTGTTTCACATTACAGTTTTTTTTGATTGATTAAGCATGATTTGGAAAACGGCCTGGTTTTGCAAAACACTACACACAATTAGCACAACCACACACCCAATTAGCAGAATACCTCAGATCCTTTGCAAAATGAAACACTCTTGTAAAAACTGTACACTAATTTATAAAAAACATATTTTGTTACCATATGAAACACACATGTTTCATATGACTTAATTCTGTTTGAACCAGTTACACCCTGCTGTGCTTACCCTAAAACACTTTTAGCAATTATACTTCTCAGTGATTAGGGTACTGTAAGTGAAGAACACAGAGAAAGTGCAAATATACAATAAATTCACCAAACACTACACAAGACCAATGCTGCAGACTGATGAAACTATAATTTATTTCTCTCCATATACTCAAATCAGTCAACATGGAGAATCACAACAAAACATGTCCCGGTTTTCATGCTACTACAGTAGTGTGCATAACACTGTAAGCTCAGCAAATATCAGACAAACATAAAATACGGTATCCAGAACAGGTTACAATTACAGTAAAAAAAAAAAAAAAATCTGACAGTACAATACAGTACAGAAAATACTAGACATTATCTCTTCACCTAGCTGGATCTAGCCAGAGAATTTCATCAACATCACAAGCGATATCCTCATTGGCAAGACAACGTGGGAAGAACCATCTAGAATGTCGAATCCATCCTTGCACAGCTGCGGCGTTGATTTGGTCACAAGCCTCCTCCATGGCCTGAATGAGGGGTACCTTAGCCCAGGGCCAGAGATCGTCAACCCTCCACCACCATGCAGAGAAAAACTCTTCGATTGGGTTTAGAAATGGAGAGTATGGTGGAAGGTATAGTAATGTAAACTGTGGATGGTGTTGAAACCAGTTCTGGACCAGAGCAGAGCGGTGGAATGACACATTGACCCAGATGACAATGTATTGCATCTGGTGCATTTGGTTTACTGCTGTGACAATGTTATGCAATCGGTCCAAAAAGTGTGAGAATGTGAGATGTGTTGTAAGGGCCCATAGTGGCATGACAGACAACATGGTCAACTAGTGTTGCGTGAATTTCATTTGATAAATTTGGTCCTCTTCTCCTTTGAGCACGTTCTCCTCCTGCTTCAAGTCTTCCTCTTCCTCCACCTCTGGCACGGCCTCCGCCTCTTCCTCTTCCCCTACCTCCTTCTCCTCTGCCATGGATTCCCCCTCTCACCCTCACTCTTCTTCTACTGACTCCTTCCATTTTGGTTGAAGACAGATGAACTCATGTGCTGCATTTTTATAGTGCTTAAACCTGATTGGTGTGTCTACAAATAAGCAATTTTGTGTTTGCGCACCTGATGGCTGTGTTTAACCAATTGGCTTATGGGTGATGATGTCACTTCCTTGCAATTCGCAAGGAAGTGACATCATGATATCCTGCTGTGTCTAATGTATACAAGTGTGTTTAGTGTTTTGCAAATCACTGTGTGTATTGTTTTGCAAAAAGTGTGAGGCTGACATCGTGCTTATAGTGGTGCAAATCTGGGCTGATGTTTTGCTCTGTGAGTGTAAGGTTTTGATAATTGTGTAATACTTTTGATTTTAGTGTTTATGCAATCGAAAAAAACTGTAACGCTCTCATAGCCGGACAGGTAAACCCAGGGTTAACACAGTCAGTTCATAACCAGCATTATAGTACAGGTTATCAGGACAGTCAATGTTAGGTTTAGTTAAGCCAGATAATGAAAAGTTATCCTGGGTATGTTGAGTACCTATGTACAGACCTCTGGAGAAAACCAAGAAAGACTTCTGAATTTCCTCCAGACCACTGGTTTGTACCACTGGTGTTGTCCAGACTGTGGGGGCACCATCGCTCTGTCCGGACTGCCATACCAAGAAGAAGAAGAAGAAGACGAAGCTGAAGACAAAGTAGACAAAGAAGACAAAGAAGAAGAAGAAGAAGACGAAGCAGAAGAAGAACAAGAAGAAGAAAAAGAAGAAGAAAAAGAAGAAGAAGAGGAACAATAACAACAACAACAACATACTGGACTCAATCAGACACTATATAAATAGGTACACATCCAATTGGTAGATGTGCACACTATGGTCATCCAGAAACTGTTCAGCATGTGTTATTGGAATGTTATGAGGAGGAAAGGAAAGGAAAGATCAGTATTAAAGAAGGCTAAGCTGACTTTCATTGTTGGAAACCTACTTGGAGATGCATCAGGGGAATGTCATTTAATTAAGTATATCAAAAACACACTTGATAAAGAGCATTTCATTTTTTTCATTTATTTACATATTTATTTTCCTGCCAATCTAATGTTCCATGATGAAAAAACAGTTATGAACATGAGATGCAGATAGAACAGTTAAAGTTAATGTCAGACTGTTTCTGCTGTAGAGAGGAGAGAAAGAAAAGAGAAGTAGTTCATGTCTGATGAGTCAGTCTGACTGAAATTTAAAAAAATTATAAATCAGATTTATAATCATGTGAAATATTTAACAGGATGTGTGATCATTGTTCTAATCAAAGACATCAGATGTTTAGTTTTTATTTCCAGTTATCGTTAGTCTCCTAATGTTGTTCTGTGCTACGGTGATGGATGAAGAGCATTAGTACAGTCAGGAATCCTGTCGGATTAAAGAATATTTGTTCAATTAAAATGAAGCTATGATAAACTCTCCTCTGTTTGTTAGAAGCTTTTAAAACTAGCGTGATCCTCAAGTTAACCTGCGCCGGAGAAGGTTAGGAGTTCAGCGTAAGTTACCATGGTGATTCACCCCGGTAACAAGTGAACCACCATCGTAGGACTGAATATTACTTTATATATGAGTTAATCCTGTAGTTACCTTGATAACCTCCAATCCTGCTTTGTAGTACAGGCCTCGGAAACAGTTGAACGTGTATTCACTTGCTTCACTGTAGGTCATACGATATTTAGAAGAATCACCTTTTTCAGTCACTAAGGAGGGCAAAACACAATGATTTTTTGTTGTCTAGGTCTCTCGGGGAACTCTGCAAGAAAGATATACGTGACATTATTCAATTCATAAACGAAACTGGTTTAGCCAAAAAAAATATGATCCACACTCCAATTCAGTCTGTAATGGTAATGCACTTATAAGCTGGTTTGCCAATCCCCAATAAACACCAAAGAAGGAGAAGAAGATGATGATGATGAAGAAAAAGAAGAAGAAGAACAGGACACCTCCTTAATCTTATTTGTGATAAGGTATTTGTGAGAAGTTGTCCAGACCTTTTTCCAGTAAATGTCATTCACAAATCGATTCAAGTATGCTGCAACATGGGGGATAGAGACAACATCTTTTTGAAAGAGGGCACGTATATCTCTATTATTGTTATGGGGATGCAGTGAGAAACAAGTCTTACCCACTGGAGAGTCAGCTGGGTTAGCTCTCTGCCTGTTTTATTTATTCATTTATTATTATTATTATTATTACATTACATATTCAAAGTAAGGCACAAAAAAGTAGCCCTACATAATTAACAAATAAAGACAACAAATATGCACAGTGCCAGGGGTTATAAATATATAAGTTTTACCCAATCAAATACAGATATATATTTTTTAAAGTATAGTGCCCATTCATTTCTGTAGAAATTGCTCGCGAATAGGCCGAAAAAGTTTATGCTTTCCGGGTTATCTCCTCGTTCCCGAGACACAGCTCGACCGCGCGGAGAGTGCACGTACACAGCGGTGACATCATCCGGAAAAAATACTTTTCTGGGTTTTTTGTTAGCTTTGGAAATTTTTTACAAAGATTAAAAGTCCACGGCTTAAAAATATACAATACAAAAATAAATAATTGACTGTGTTTACAGCCGGAGGTGTCCTGTCAACAGTTTTACAAGCGTCTCTTTTACTATTGTGGTCTATGGGAAAAATGCTTTTTGGGCTGCAGGGGATTTTTCGCTGCAATACCGAGTGGCCATTTGGAAACATTGGCTGCAAGGCAGAGCGGCGGCACCGTATTCAGTTCTTATAATACATCCATGGCTTCCTGTCCTCTCCTGTAAACGAGGATGGCGCTGGATGTAAACAGCGTATCAGTTTCATAGCTCCGACACCATGGCCGCTCTTGACAGTCTGTAGGAGTTAACGGAGCAGCGTCTGTCTGCGGCGGTGGAGGAGATATTCGAGTTTTTCCGGAAGACTGTCGCCGACTTTGAGGAGGAGATCAGGCTGCGGAGAGAAGGTGCGTTTTCATGCCACTGCTTCATTT
Organism: Seriola dumerili; assembly: GCF_002260705.1. Lineage (NCBI taxonomy): Eukaryota > Metazoa > Chordata > Actinopteri > Carangiformes > Carangidae > Seriola > Seriola dumerili. Next base: position 109,063 of record NW_019174343.1, read on the forward strand.
AGCTAGGTTATGGTAGCAGCCAGCAGCTAACACTTAGCCTCTGCTCTACGAGGTGGGTTCCACAGCCAGATATAATGTCAGTGTATCTGTGCTGTGATGATGGGAGTCATCTGCCCACCCGGTGTTTGGGTACAAACCTGCAGCTCACTCCAGCTCCATGCTTCAGGGTCACTGTGGTGGTCCCGAACAAGTCCAGTTCCAGACCAAACCTGCTGGACGTTTCCAGTATATTAGCTGGAACATATGGGACCTGTTTTGTTACCTGTGCTCCTCCCGGTCTGTGGAGACGTGTATGAGATGAACATAAGTGATCCTGGTGTTCTGGCCTCTGACCTTTTATTTGTATTGACAGGAATAAAACAGATCATGAAGCATCAGAGTTGCCTGAAGACTGTAGTGTCAGGACTTTTTTGTCAGTTTTCTCCCAGCTGATCACAGGAAAACATCTGAACCTTTTTCTTTATTTGATTAAATATTTAGTTTTGGTGATGGCAGTAAAGGACACTGATTCTGCACATCAGAGTTTTTCCAGAATGACTACATATGTTAAAACAGTTTGAAGCCTCTATTGTCTCCAGAGGGAGCTGAGTGATATCTGATAAATGTCCTCAAGTGATGTCTACAGTGGTCCTGAGAACACAACACACTGCAATTTAAAAAAACATACAAACAGACAAAACACAAACACATTCAGAAAACATTTTCATAATTTTTTTTATTTTTTATTACAATAGCAACAGTGGGAGAGAGAGAGTGGATAAGATGCAGCAAAAGGCCAAGGTTTGGACTAACACCTGGCCCGCTGCGGACTATACCTTCATGGTATGCGCTCTGCCAGCACATATTTGCAGCACGTGTTGTCAAATTGATGAGGGTGTTTTCTGTATTTGTTTGTGTTTTGTCTGTTTGCATGTGTTTTCTTATGTTGCAGTGCTACATTGAAGCTGAAGACACAATTCTGTGAAGTAAAAAAAATCTGTGGGTGTGGAGTTAGAGAGAAGTGATCTGACCACACCTCTGCAGCCCAGAGGTACTAACATAAGAAGAAGAGGAAGAAGAGGCGGGACATCAGCAGTGATCTCCTGATTTGACTTCAGTTCACAAAGTCAAGAATCGATTCATTGTGATTTTGATTAGATTCTTGATGATTCAGTCACATCACAAACGTGTTGCATAAAGAGTTTTTTGGAATTTATCAACAAGTGAGCAGCTCTGTTGTTTATTTAAGTATAAAACTGTCACATTATAGGCTTCATTGTAAACACATTCCCTGATTATAAAACTGTGGACCAGGCCTAAAGAATAAAACATGATGCATCTGTATGTTTTTAGATTGAGTAAGTATAATAAAACACCTGCCCTCACTTAGATGGGCGTCATCGTTCTGCATAATTACAAAATAAATAGTGTTCAATGCAGTGACACACGGGGCGTCAGTAGCAGATGATTCAGCTGAGCACAGACCTACAATGTAATGGTCAGTGAGCTTACAGCTGCTAGTAGCAGGGGAAGACTGAATCCTGTTCATCTCCATGGCCTCACATCTCATAGCCAGAGATAGAATCTCTTCAATAAACACAACCTTATCCCAGATCAGTCTGCAGTCTGTTTTCAATCTGTCCCTCTGAATGATATGGTCATGGTGAGTCTGACAGTGTTGTCTTAACTGGTGGAGCACTGTTAGAAGTGGGGGAAGGGAGCATGTTAACATGAAGTCCCTCATGTTTGTGTCTTTGTCTGTTGCCCCTGCAGATGTCCCTTCCCTGACTGTGAAGGCGAAGATTCCCCCCGAGCAGCAGTGGATCAAACCCAGTCTGCACCAGGTGGACCCACAGCTCCCACACATTAAAGAGGAACAGGAGGAAGTCTGGACCAGTCTGGGGGGAGAGCAGCTCCAAAGGTTGCAGGAGGCTGATGTCCTGGATTTCCCTCCTGTCTTTGTGAAGACTGAGGAGGACATAGAGGCTGATCAGATGTGACTGTGGGACTGTGAAGGATCAGAACCATCCAGAGACAACAGCACCTTAGACTGTTCTCAGCCACAGAGGAAGGACAGGGAGGAGTGGAATAGGTTGAATGACAGGAACATGTGTAAAGGACTGGTGACATATGAGAGTGGCAGAAACCTTACTGCAGACCACTGCAGCAGAGTGTGGTGTGAGGTCACCCACCAGAGACAAACCCTTCAGTCATGTTTCAGTCACCCTGCTCCTTTAAATCACATATGATGAGCCACAGGGGGGAAAAAACCACTTAGTGGGAGTGTGTGCGACTGAAGTTTCACTCACAAAGCACAGGTCCAGACTCCTAATCCAGCAGTAAGTGAAGCTGCAGAGCTGCTGCATTATTCAGCACTAAAACAACACAACACATTTCCATAGTTGTGGAAAGAACAACGTGGGACTGATGCAGGTGCAATGTTCCAGTTCTCTGTCTGAATGATGTGATATTTGATTCTCTCAAAAGTTACAGTCTCATTATAACAATTCTTTTGTCTTTTAGTGTTTTTAAAACCCATAGTTTTTTTCCTGGTATTTGACATAGATTGTCTTCTGTGTGAGCTATAGAGGCTGTAAGTCCACCTACAGAGACTGACCTATAATCAGATAAAATGTTTGTTTGTCAAGCAACAACATCTGGTGGTTCAGATGGAGTTTGGAGTCAGATGTGAGGATCGTGTGTTTTTATCTCTAAATGAAATATATTTGGACGGTGAGATGTATCAGGAACTAAGGTTGAACGATTAATCGCATTTGCGATTATATATGATAAAACAAGATTTTTTAACTGCAAAGGCTGCGATTACCTTCTGGTCACATGACATGCAAGCGAGTGTAGTCAGCTAAAAGAGGGAGTAACAACTGGGCACGCTACACTTTGACCTGTTGTACAATGGCCTCAGGCTCGACAGAACCTGGCACTGCGGAAACTTTAGTGTCAAAGAGGAGCAGTACGTCGGTTGTGTGGAACTATTTCGCTTTAAAAAAAGAAGATGCTGCACAGCGTCAGGTATTGTGCAGAACCTGCCTTGCTACCGTTGCTACCTCACGGGGCAACACCACTAACCTGTATCAGGTTAGTACTTAAAAAAAACACCACAAAGCCATGTACGATAGTTGCATTGCTAAAATTCCGACCACCAAGTAAGCCAAATACCACCTGACAAGGATCACTGACCGAAATGTTTGAAAGAAATACCTCAATATGAACGTAATTCAAAACGGCATGGGGGAATTACTCAGGCAATAACAGAGTTTATAGGGAAAGATATTATGTCTCTCAGCACGGTGACCAAGCCTGGGTTTACGGCTTTGATAAACACACTGGAGAAGCGGTACAGTATGCTCTTCCACACATATTTTAGCAAGGTTGCTGTATCGGAGTTACATAAAAAATGCAACTGAGAGTCACAGCAGAGTGTTTCGCTACAACTGACCTGTGGTCAAGCCGTACAGCGGAGCCCTATCAGAGTCTTACGGTGCATTTCATTAATGAAGGCTTCGACCTCGAAGCTCGCTGCCTTCAAACTGCCTACTTTCCAGACGGCCACACAGGGGAAAACATTGCAGCTGGCTTACAGGAGGGGCCTGCCAGCTGGGATCTCCATGAAGAGAACCATGTCTGCTAACAATCTTACATACCTACACGGCTAAGTTAAACAGATTAGTCAATATACTACTGTGATTGAAGCTGTTGAATAAAAATAGGTCATTCATATAAATTCATGCATCATCTAATTTCATGACATAGGCTATAGGCCTGGCCTACAGGAAAGAATAGTTTATGTTTAATCTATCTAATATTGTGTTAGTCATAAAATAGAATGATTTATTCCTTGTGTTTGTTGAATAATACAGAAGATAAGGAACTTAAAAAAATAATTGCATATTAAATCGCAATCACAATATTGGTAAAAATAAAACGCAATTAGATTATTTTCCCAAATCATTCAGCCCTATCAGGAAGTGCAAAAAAATGCATCTTACAATAATGATGGAAAGTGACAAGAACAAGCAGATTCTGATGACGGCAACCTGAAGTCAGAAGTTGGGTGGAGGAGCAGGGGCTTCGTCTCACTGGGGTTGATGAGAATAATTTCATTAAAACAAAAAGTGATTTTTGTAACAAGTAGATTTACTGTGATTTGTGAACAGTGAGAGGACAGTTCTGCAGGGAGATGGATATAAATGTTTTATACAGAGAGAAGACTGACTGGTCCTGATCCTGAGCAGAGACATGAAACAGACAATGAAACACAGCAAATCAATAATAAAGCAATGAAAACAAAACACCTCCAGTTTAGTTGATATTAGCTTTTTCATATGTTATTGCAGATCAGGTCTGGAAAGCATTTCAGACTGACTGACTGACTGTAGAATCCGTGGATTAAAAAAACAAAAAAACAAATGTGACCTTAACATGCTTTCTCAAGTTGGATGGGGAATTTTTTTTGTCAGTGATGAAGTCTGGTTGTGGTAAACACAGCAAACATTTCAAACTAAATGAATCTTTCTTCAGATCAGACCACATTTTCACATTAAAGAAAATTCATTCCACTGACTAAAAGCTCTGCTTCAAACTAAGTACTTTGTAGAAATGTAGTCGAGTCAAAAGTACAATATTTGTCTTTAAGATAGATAGATAGATTGATACTTTATTTATCCCCTAAGGGAAATTCATAAAGTGTAGTGGAGTAAAAGTTCTGTTTCTAAAAAAAAATCTCAAGTAAGGTTCAGATACTGAAAAATGTACTTAAATAGAGTGCTCAAGTAAATGGATACTGGACTGGGGATTATAAGGACTATAGGACATCTATAATACAACAGTAGGTGGCGGTAAAGCTCCGTGTGGCTGCAGTTCTCCAGTAAAACAAAGAAGAAGCTTTAGTTGGCGCATGCTCGAGGCTTCGAGTGGGGTCTTCGTTCACGGTGACAGATTCCTGTCCACTTCACCGGTGAGCACCAGCTGTCCCCAGTCATGTCCACTATCCAGCTACTGAGAGCCTTCGTCAACCAGAGACTGACGGTGGCCGTGGAGGAGATCATCGGCCTGTTCGAGAGAACCATCACTGAGTACGAGGAGGAGATCGACCGCCAGCGCAGGCTGCTGGGAGCCGAGGGGCGGCAGTATGAGCCCGGCATCAGGGCGGCCATAGACCACCAGACAGGTCTGTCACTGAGGTGATCAGTCTCCTCTTCATCAGGTCTGTAGAATAGGTTCTTGTCTGCAGGGACAGCGGACTGTGTTCAGCCTTTCTGCTGGTTTAGCTTCATGGCTAACGTTAGCTTTAGCAGCACAGACCGACAGTCAGTTCAGAATAATCAAACACATGTTGACAGTTAATTTATCAGCTGTTTGTAGTCTCAGTCCTGAGATCAGCATTCCACGTTAGGTTTAGTCTAATTTAATCTTATTTCATCTACATCACAAGTTTTAGTCCGTTAAAACTATTTAAAACCAAATTTAAGTCTCAACATGATCAAATCCAGTGAAATCTCTGTGAGAATATGAGTCAGTCACAAAATGATGAAGTGAAAGAAACCTTCAAAAAGGAAAAAGAACCAACAGCTCTGCAGTCAATCAAAGCAATAATGTTCAGTTCAGTCTGGACTGAGAGGAACCGGTTTTATTCTGAGAATGTTCTCCTGAGAATTCTGAGATGTTGTAGTGTTGTATTAGACTGTGTTATACAGGAAGTGTTTATAACAGGTTGTTCACTGCCAACAGACAATCGTCTACATCACATACTGTTCATTTAATAACCAGCAGATGTCTCATAATAACATGAACAGGAGCTGAAGTATGTATGTCACTCAGCTTCTGTGTGCTTTAGCAGCGATAGCAGGTTTAACATAACAAAACAAACCTGTGTTAGCTAAATTTTAGCTGATGTGAGATGCTAACAGATGATGTTACACCACTGATTTAATAAATGGATGGATAGATAGATAGATAGATAGATAGATAGATAGATAGATAGATAGATAGATACTTTATTTGTCACAATTATAAATTATAAACAATAATAGTTAAATTTGTCCAGTTCATGAGCCACTGTCTTTGGCTGAGGTGTTCTACAGCCTGATGGCAGTGGGGACAAAGGATTTCCTGAACCTCTCTGTTCTGCAGCGCAATGAGATGAGACATTGACTGCAGCTGTAACTGCTTCTCTGTCCTGCCAGAATATCATAAAGTTGTTGTAATATGGCTTTAAAAATAAAATGAAAAAAGTAAAGTTTATATTATATTTCATATTATATTTCAAGTGGGACCCGTTTTGTTTCTGCCATGTTATTTTCCCGTCACCGTGTGTTATCTGATCTACAGCTGCAGTGTTTAAGTCCAAGTTCTGTTGTTATTTTTTCATTATTTTGTGATGTTTACTGATTAATCCAGAAAACAACCAGCAGATGAATCACTATTTAGCCCTAGATGACCTGCTGCTGTCAGGGTCAGTCAGACTTGATAGATGTTTCAAAGTCTTCTGTCTGTATTGTAGCTTCCCCAACAGCTGAGTGTTTACATAGCCAAAGCCAGGTTTGGGTTTGACTATTTACTATAACAAGAGCTTAGACTGCTTTGTCTGGTAGCTAGGCAACCACAGTGACTGGTAGCTAGGCAACAAGTGCTATAAAAGCAGTACCAGCACCAGGATACATCCAGCTCAGGTGTTTACATTTGTCTAAGTTTTACATGACTCTTCAGTCAGTAGCCGTTTCTCAATCTGCGTTCTTCTCTGTTCTTGTGTTCTTGTGAAACGTCATCAGTCTCAGCCCAAGTCTGTTCCAATTTCAAAGTCTGCATCTTCCCAAGTACAGATCAAATATCCGGAAGTGTTCTCACTCCACCCGCGTACAGAAATAGCAACAAACAGAGGAGTAGCAGTTTTTCTGGATAAAAAGCTTTATAATTTTTATATCTTTCAACTGATTTCAATGAGTTGTTTTTATATTCAAGGGTTTATGATCTATGTGCAGTAAAAATAAAAGTTTGGTCCCAAGTTAATTAGAATCGTGATAGTTAGGCTTTAATATGATTAGGCTTTAATCATATATATATATATATATATATATCGGTATTAAGGGGCCCAAACTGTGCTAAGAAAATATTCCCCACACCACTCACTGGATATTGTCTCTTTTTCAGACCATTCTCTGTAAACCTTAGAGATAGTTGTGTGTGAAAATCCCAGTAGATCAGCAGTTTCTGGAATACTCACCAGCCTGTCTGGCACCAACAACCATGCCACGTTCAAAGTCACTTAAATCACTGTTCTTCCCCATTCTGATGCTCAGTTTTAGCTTCAGCAGATCGTCTTGACCATGTCTACATGCCTAAATGCATTGAGTTGCTACCATGTGGTTGGCCTATTAGATATATGCGTTAACAAGCAGTTGAACAGGTGTACCTAATAAAATGGCTGGTGTGTGTGTGTGTTTGTGTGTGTGTGTGTGTGTATACACACATATATAAGCAGGGCTTAAAGTATTCCGACACCGCCCCGGCTCTCCGGTGTAATGCTGTGAGAGAAAAAATGAAAAGTCAATACACTTGTTGTGGATGCGGTTTATCATGTTTGAGGTAATAAAGTTCAACTACCAATGGTATGAGAAGAACGCAGGTCTCGCTCTCAACCTAACCAGATACTGAACTTTACCAACTTTACCAGCCAATCAGAAGCTGAGCGGTGCGGGTCTTGGCAAAACTGGCAGTGTAGGATCCAGCGGTTTGAAGGAGCCAGGCGCTTGTTTCTGCACTGTGCTCAAGGAAGCGATCTGCCACCAGCGGTAAAAAGTTGCCCTCTTGTCATGAATTGCTGTCCGTGCAGTCCAACATACAACTATGTTACCGAGAGTGACACTTACGGTTGACACTCATCAATGACTGACCGTGTCTGTGATCAAAAAATACGCGTGTGCACGTTCATTGCTAAACATGATCTGTCTTTCACAATTTCTTTTACAACCCAAAAAGAATGAAGAAATAATAATACTTTAAACTCCCCCCTGGGTCAGGTGGAATAAAAACCAAGGCAAACAGAGAGAGTTTGATGAATAAAATGTGAACTGTGATTATTCTGCAGACATACAGCAGTCCTGAAGAAGTCCCCCTGAACTTTTTTACCTGTATCTGTACCTCAGGTGTGTCTCAGGATGTCCAGCCACTGATTGTCAATGCAAAGATTCCTGCGAAGCGGCAGGAGCTGAGCCCCCGTCTGGACCAGGAGGCCCCGCAGCCCCTACGCATTAAAGAGGAACCAGGGGATGTGTGGACTGGTCAGGAGGGAGGGCTGGAGGGGACTGATGTCCCAGAGTTCCAGTTTCCTCCTGTCTCTGTGAAGAGTGAACATGATGAAGAGACTCCTCAGTCCTCAGAGCTTCAACAAAGCCGAGCCAAGGAAAGCACATATGGTACGGCCTCCAGTCCAGCTCAACAGACGGAACCTGGAGCGGCTGGAGAGGACCGTGGAGAACCAGACCGAACCCTTGACATGGACGTAGCTAGATTTTTAAAAGCAACCAGTAACGGTCAGTTTTTCCTTTCTCATTGTTTTAAAGCTGACCCTGAAGTCCTGGATGATGACTGGAACCAGATGATCAAATCGCAGCCGTTTTCAGACACACTGACAGACAGTGAGGCCGCGTCTCACAAGAGATCTCAGAAAAAACTGTATAAATGTCCAATGTGCAGCAAAACCTTCCAGCACAACACAGCTCTGCAGAGACACATCACCTGCCACACAGGGGAGAGGCCGTTCGACTGTGCTGAGTGTGGTAAGACCTTCAGACAGAAGGGAAGTCTGCACATTCACATGAGGAAACACACAGGAGAGAAACCTTTTAGTTGTTTAGTTTGTGGTAAAAACTTCACCCAGAGTGGAACCTTAGCTGCACACATGAGGATCCACACCGGAGAGAAGCCGTTCAGCTGCTCAGTGTGCAAGAAAAGGTACAATGAAAGAGGGACACTGGTCAGACACATGAGGGTCCACACTGGAGAGAAACCCTTCACCTGCTCACTGTGTGGGAAAAGGTTCAGTGAGAAAGGAAATCTGAACAAACACAAGAGAATCCACACAGGAGAAAAACCGTTCAGCTGCAGTCTGTGTGAGAAAAAGTTTAGTTTGTTCTCACACCTCAAGAACCACAAGTGTCCTGGAAAGAAAAGCAGTGAAGCTGCAGAGCTGCAACCTCAGCTGCAGTGTCCAAATGTCACAGAGCAGGTAACCAGACACATTCATGAGTCAGTCTCTTCACTCTCCTCTGGTGATAAATAGAAGAAATGATTAATCAAAGAAATAATCAGCAGATCACTAATAGAAATAGTCAATAAAAGTTATGGTCTGAGTCACAACTGTTAAACTGAACCACATGGAGCTGATCTGGGATGAACCGTACTCAAGGTAAAAGTGACACGAGTGTGAACTTCTGCAACAGAGATGGACCAACTGTCTGATTGTGTCTGATTCCAATGTAGAGAGTACGTCAGAGTTCAGCTGCTGGAGGAGGCAGACATTTAGATTCAGTTTACATTTAAACAAGATGCAATGATTTTTTTTTTTTAAATCTCCAGTTGTTAATTTGTTCTTTGCTTTAATTTCAGAAACATTGAATGATGTAAAGTTCAGTCACAACTGGAGAAATGGAAAAGATCTGCTCCTTTTCCATCCAATCATCTGTCTTCACTGGTCAAGAAACAACTTGCACTAAATGCACATAAACATAATGTGTGAAGTGTATTTGTAAGCTTCCTACCCTCAGTAATTAGCCCGAGCTTGTCCTGTTTAGACACAGATAGAGGACTGATGCTGCTGCTAACATGCTGCTCATATTGTGTGTATACATGCTGTATGCTAACCAGCTGCATGTTGTAGCTTCATGTTTAGTGTCAAAGTACTCCTTTAATGTTTCTGTCATCTACACTTTGATCAGGTTAAACATGGAAGATGTTGACAGGTAGTTTGCTTTATTGTAAGATGTTTAAGTTTCTGCGTTTGTGTCATAAAATAAACTTTTGTTTTATCAACTAAAATGTTTTTGTTTATGTTCATGATGTAAATAAGCCACAATTCAGACCTTGCTCTGCTCTGTCCTCCAGCCCATGACCTGGAGAGTGACTGAGGTCCACCATCGTCCAGGATGTTCCAAGATCTTAAATGTGTCTGAGGAGAGAGGAGAGGAGCTCAGCACTGATTCACAAGTATATCCTGACTGTTCAGTTCTTCTGATGGGACAGGAAAAGGAGCAAGCAGGAAACAGCTTTACTATATTAATTACATGACTGTAGACTGTGACATGACTGTGGTGGCTCTTACATAATTCATATTTATTCATAAGCACATACAGCCACTCTGCTAAAGCCAAATAATCCAACATTGTCAGTGACAGTGATAATAGAAAAATAAAAGGGGAAAGGATGTGGTCTGATAATTTGGCATAAAAGACAATGAGTCAAAGAACAGACATTGAAGGCACCATAGCCTATATTTTACTCTTAACTACATGTATCTGTTTGATGAGAGGTCTTTCCTTGTTCCATTGCCTCATGTCTGCCGTATGCATGTTTCTGAGTTTTAGTCAGCTGGCGACACCTAGAGGCGATGCAACAAAACTATGAACATTATGACCACATATCAAAACAACTCCTCAAAGCTTTATTGGAAACAATAACACATCCATATGTATGCAGTTGATAGTATACATAACAATAATTGCGCAAAAGGATGCAATACATGCCCTAATAATAATGGCAGGTTTAGACTTAGACAAAGTAGCGAATGTCAGAATTAGAAGGCAACAGGTGTTTATAGACCATGCTGACTTTTTGGGCCCATGATATATGACATTTCAGCAGTTTAAGATTTCCTAGAGCAGTCCTCTTGGAGCTGTGGTGAGTTGAGTCTGGCTTTGGAGAAGGACACAGCAAGAAATTAAACATTGCCTGTTCTCTTACAAGGGCTGACCACATTGGGTTACAGGGGCATTTCAGAGAGAACAGACAGAGCAGTCTGGACTGTGCCAGTCGTCCTTTAGCCGCACTGTATTGATATGACAAGTACACGTGGAATGAATTCATGATGTTATACCGCTGCACCAGCAAGTGGCAGTAGCGCAAGGTTGTCGTGCCATCCTAGTTCATATATGTGGAAAGGGTCATGTATAAAGACACTCTGAATCAAGACTCCGGTGTGCACGCCTCGTCAATACATGGTACCAGGAGAAAAATTGACTACAAGTGATGAATAATGAACTCCCTTCGTCAGCCAGATGAGTTAAAGTTGACTGGAAAACTTTCAAGCAAAGTTTTGAACTGTATACTCTTGCTATCGGTCTGAAAGACAATGAAGAAAAGCAGAAAATAGCAACTGCTAACTGTAGCAGGACGTGCCGCATTACGTGCCGTTTGCTTTTGCAAATGCAGAAAAAGACAAGTACGAGGCAGTAATAACGAAATTTTACCAGTACTGCACACCGAGGAAAAACGTGACCTACGAAAGGTATGTCTTCAGAAGTCGTCTCCAAAAGGAGTCAGAGTCAATTGAACAGTATGTGACGGACTTACGGCGTGCTTACACGCGCCTAAACAGTGCCCGGCTTTCAGGAAGGACTGCAGGAAGTGTGGAGGTAAAAATCACTTCGCCAAATGTTGCTTCTCAAAGAAAGTGCAGCTTGTGGAGAACAAAGGTGACAACAGCAGTGCTGAAGATGAGACACCATTCTTCGTGGATACAGTCAAGCTCGTAGATGACGTCAGTCTCAAAGAGAAAGAGGGGCCTCCAGTCTACGTCGATCTGGTCGAGGATGCTGAAAGCACTACAGAGGACGAATGGATAGCACATGTGGATGCGAATGGCACGGATGTTTCACTGAAACTGGACACAGGGGCGCAGGTGAATATCCTGCCAATGAAAGACTATTACAGACTGAGAAAAAAGCCCAAGGTTTGTGATAAAAAGGTAAATCTAAGAACTTATGATGACAAGCCTATACCTACCAGGGGAGTGTGTAAAGCTAACCTATCTTGCAATGGTAAAAAAGTGAATGCACTTTTTGTTCTGATACATGGTAACAGACAAGCACTACTGGGGTTGAAAGCCTGCATAGCTTTAGGAATAATAAAAAGAGTCGATGTCATTAACACAGAGAAAGTGACACAAAAGCAGACAGCAGAAGCCAATCATTGGGTAACAGAATACAGAGAGGTGTTCAAAGGAATAGGACGCTTGCCAGGTGAACACAAAATTAAGCTCAGGGCTGATGCAGAGCCAATCGTACACCCAGCAAGGAAAGTGCCTGTTGCACTCAAAAGGAGGCTGAGAGCAAAGCTAAATACCCTGATAGCAGAAAACATAGTCAGGAAGATTGATGAACCAACAGAATGGGTTAATTCCCTTGTCATACTGGAAAAGTCAGATGGTGATTTGAGACTGTGCATAGATCCTAAGGATTTAAATAAAGGGATTCAGCGTGAACATTACAGGTTACCAACCAAATCAGACATAACCAGTGCTATAAGTGGAGCACGCTACTTCTCCAAACTCGATGCCTCATCTGGTTTTTACCAAATAGTGCTAGATGAAGAGAGTGCCAAGTTATGCACATTCAATACACCATTTGGGAGGCATTGTTTTCAAAGACTACCTTTTGGTATAAGTTCTGCCCCCGAAGTGTTCCACAAAACTATGCAGCAGCTGTTTGATGGAATAGAAGGGGTAGGTGTATTCATTGATGATGTGATAATCTGGGGTCGCACTAAACAGGAACATGATGACAGGCTTCGCAGAGTGCTCAACAAAGCACGAGAAGTAGGTTTAAGACTGAACAAAAAGAAGTGCCAATTTGGTGTGAGTGACATAACTTACCTGGGTGAAAAGTTATCAGAAGCTGGGGTGCAGTCGGACCCCGAGAAAATCCGAGCTATAGCAGAAATGCCCATACCAGAAGACAAGAAGGACCTGCAAAGAGCCTTAGGTTTGGTAAACTACCTAGGGAAATTTATTCCATCTAGCACTAGGGCATTGAGAAGCCTGCTAGAGGCAGACACAGTGTGGCAGTGGACTGCAGAGCATGTGAATGAGTGGGAGTGGGTAAAGGACACTCTGACAAAAGAGCCTGTCCTGAGATTCTATGATGAAGACAAGCTACTTAAAGTCTCCACAGATGCTTCAAAAGCCGGCCTAGGTGCTGTGCTACTCCAAAAACATGACTCTGAGTGGTTACCAGTAGCATATACTTCCTGCACTATGACATCAGCGGAGAGAAATTATGCACAAATAGAAAAGGAGACACTAGGGGCAGTGTACGGCTGTGAGAAGTTTCATGAGTACATATACGGGAAGTCAGCTATCTTGGAGACAGATCACAAACCTCTAATAGCCATATCTCAGAAACCACTAGGAGATTCGCCACCGCGTATACAGCGCCTAATGCTTCGTCTCCAAAAATACGACTTGAAGTTCGAGTTCACACTTGGCAAAAACTTAATAGTAGCAGATACATTAAGCAGGGCCAGCTTGCAGCATGATAAAAGTACTACAGAGGATGATGTGCAAGTCCATGTGGATTATGTAAGAACACAGATGCCAGTGTCAAAAGCAAAATGGGCAGAAATAGCTAAAGAAACTCAGGAGGATGAAACACTTACAGGTGTGGTCAAACAGATAAGCTTACCTGGCAATGTGAAGCTAGTCAAGCCATACCAACATTTTAAGGGTGAGTTATCTGTGGTGGACGGGGTTCTGTTAAAGGGCACGCAGATAGTCACTCCCACCTCCATGAGATCACAAATGCTGAAGTTAGTGCATGAGGGACACTTGGGTATTGAAAAGTGTAAGAGACGTGCACGTGATGTTCTGTATTGGTCGAACATGCATAGAGACATTCAGACGTTGGTGCAACGCTGTGAGGTCTGCCAGCGACATCAATACCAACAGCCTAAGGAGCCAATGATGCCACATGACAAAACCACAAGAGCCATGGGAAAAGGTTGGAATGGACTTATTTCAACTAAAAGGCAAGGATTACCTGCTGGTGATTGATTACCACAGCATTACCCAGAATTCTGTCAGCTGTCCGCCACAACGGCAGAACATGTAATTGCACACACAAAGGCCATATTCGCACAACATGGGATTGCATCCACAGTGATAAGTGACAATGGGCCTCAATTCAGCCAGAGCTTCAAGGAGTTTGCAGAGACTTACGGTTTTGAACACATAACTTTGAGCCCCCTTTACCCGCAGTCAAATGGGAAGGCAGAGAAAGGTGTGCAAATTGTGAAACGCCTTCTAAAGAAAGCCATGGAAAACAGTGAGGACCTGTATCTGGCTATTCTAAACTACTGTGCCTCACCACTGGAGAATGGACTTTCACCAGCAGAGATGCTCATGAAAAGGAAGCTCAGGACCAGGCTTCCAGCAGCAAAGCTGAGGATGGAGCACAGTGTGTCAAATATTCCTAAAGAGAGTCAGATCAACGCTTACAACAGAACAGCAGTGCCACTGAAACCCCTGGCCCACGAGGAAATTGTGAGGGTCAGATGTGATGGATAGTGGGCACCTCTGGCTAAAGTGATTCAAGAGGCAACACCAAGGTCATACGAGGTCATCATGGAGCATGGACTGACACTAAGGCGAAACAGGAGACACCTGCTAAAAGTGCCACAGAGGAATATTGTGATTATGGATAATAACACCAAGGACATGGCAGCACAAGAACAATGCAAACAACCAAACATGACAAAACAACCAAATGTGACAAAACAACCAAATGTGACAAAACAACCGGATGGAAACAAGAATGAAAGATACCAAGAACAGTGATACAACTCTGAGAGAACACCCTAAGAGGCAGATAGAGAAACCAAAAAGACTGATTGAAAAAATGTAGAAAAAAAAAAAAAAAGAGAGAAATGCATATACATGTGCATACAGTGAAATGTTTATAATAATGTTATTACTGTGAGTATCATTTATGTATTATTATTATTGTTATTATTATTTTGGTTATTGTGTATTCCCTTTTTTTATGGCGGTGGGGGATGGGTGGGACTTGATTGACAAAAAAATGAAAAACCAGTTCAAGACACTGTACTTAAACGCTTCCTGTATTGCACTACCTTTCTTGAATAAAAAATATGTTTAAAAAAAAAAGAAAGAAATGTTTATAATGTTAAAATGTTTATAAAAGAGTGAGTTGCTTAAGGAATTTATGTTATAGTTTACAGTATAAAAGCAAACATTTTGGGTTGATTGAAAAGGCAGGGCTATGGTTCATAGAATGTTATGTTTCATTTTCTTTAAAAGAAAAAAAAAAGGGAGATGTATTGATATGACAAGTACACGTGGAATGAGTTCATGATGTTATACCGCTGCACCAGCAGGTGGCAGTAGCGCAAGGTTGTCGTGCCATCCTAGTTCATATATGTGGAAAGGGTCATGTATAAAGACACTCTGAATCAAGACTCCGGTGTGCACGCCTCGTCAGTACACGCACCATGGCAGCTGTATGGTACAGGGTCATCCGTATGTCATCCAGGTGTATAAAATTCCCAAATGATGTGGTTGAACAGGCTTTTAGCTAGGATATTGTAATTTGCACAACTGCAGCCAGAGTCGCTTTCCCTGGTGTAATCGATCAACTGCACACACACAAACAAACACACACACACACACACACACATCCTGCTATAAAGTCACCATCAGAGGATGAATTTGCTTATGTTGATAGAAAACATTTTTATTTCATAAATGTAATTGTCACAGGTGTAACTTAGAGGCAAGATTTATTTAAATCTACTGGGGAGCGTACTGACCCAAAAACAGCATGCAAGTGTGTGTTTATAAAAAGATCAGTTACAGTTTTTTTCAATTGCTAACAAGCATTGTCAATACTGAAACTACTTTTTCAAAACTCTTCACATAGTCTGTGTTGGAAGACCTCTTTACCAACACTTAATTTTCTACAAAACTGCACTTTTACTGGATTAAAAAAAGAAGTCACTAGAGATGACCAGAGTCCAATGCAATAGAATTTATTTTTTCACAAGAATAAAAGCGAGATTAGATCCGGATCCGAACTGAAGACAGAGAGCCTGTGCACAATCATTTATAGTTCTTTCTTAGGTGGATTCTCCACCTATTTTCTAAAGTGAACCTATCACCGCCTTGGGAGCAATGACGTCCAGTCCTGTGTGGAATTCCCCAAACCAGGCCTGCCAGGGTAGTGTAGTAGGACCAGGTGTCCAGAAGCCCCTCCACCACCCTAAACCTAAGGCCCTCATCTATCCTCAATCTGGTCCTCACTACTCCGACAGCATTGCTCCCAGGGCCTTCAGACCATTATTTTTCCTTCTTTATTCCCTCCAGCTTTCATTCTGTAACACTCTTACTTCAGTAGAGGCTGGTTCACATACAAATATAACCTCAGTTGTGAATATAGCTATTCCATTGGATTATATAAATTTAACATTCAGTATATTTATAATGCATAGTATGCACCATAACATGCATCTCAGTTCATCTAACTTCCATAACTCCCTCACCAACAAAACACATCATACATGTCTCAAAATAAGCTCCTTCATCCACAACACTGGCAACAAGTCTCACTCAGGAAGCAAACACTGTCACTCTTTGCACACTGAACTACAAAATACTAACAATAGAGAGCATTACATAAAAGACATTTTATCTTTAAAGTTTGAATGATTTTTTTTCAGATATATCAGTATCTTATTACAGAATTAGATCTTTGCACTTTGAGTGTACTAAATTATTGTATTGTATATTGTAACAAGAATGAATCAGCAATCTAGCAAATTGCTTCAATTACATTTATGTTTTCTACATCTTTGCATAGTGATTTACAGTACTTCATGTATAACATATTCACTCCCTCTCTTCTGCATTTGGCCACGTTTTCGTCAACATCACATCTTATTTCTTCTCTGGCAATGCACCTTGGAGCTTGCAGGCTTCAGGAGAAATATATCCACACCCTGCATTCATGGCGCCAGCAAGGACAGCTGGTCATGTGGAGAGTGGACATAAACCTTCCACCTCAACATGGAGAAAAACTCTTCTATGGGGTTCAGGAAGGGCGAGTATGGAGGGAAGAAAAGGACAGACATCCTGGGATGTGCAGTTCACCAGTTAGTGACAGCAGCAGAGTGGTGGAACACCACATTATCCCACACAACAAATGTTATGTTTCTTGCCCTTTGACCTCTCTCCCCTACTGGCACAAGTTGATTATGGAGGTCATCCAATAAAGAAATTAGCCTCTGTATTGTAGGGACCAATGAAAGGTTTGTACAAAAGCAAACCATCATTGGATAGGGCTGCACACATTGTAATGTTTGCTCCTCTCTGACCTGGGACATCCACAGTTGCCCGCTGCCCAGTGACATTTCTTCCTCTGCGCCGTGTTTTTGCCAGGTTGAATCCGGCTTCATCCACAAAGATGAATAAATGTGGAGTTGGTCTGGCCTCCATCTCTATTACCATCTAAAATAAAGTAAATCCACAGTTTTAGTACAGCACATTATGCATAGCTATGTAGGTATTCTGTTTGGTTATTGAACAGACATCTTACATGGACATATTTATAATGGAGTTCTTTCACACGTTCTCCATTTCTTTCAAATGGTACTGTGTCCAACTGCTTGATCCTTTCAAGGACTCTGGCAATTGTTGTTGTGCTGACTGTGTTCACATTGGCAAAAGTAACATTGTCTGCCAGCACTGTCCCGGATTTCTCTGTTTTATGTGGGGTTTGCAATGACCATATCAATGAGAGCAGTTTCCTGAGCATCTGAAAAAATTCAGCCTCTCCCTCCTGTAGGAGGCAACCTTTGAAGCCTATATACAGTAATATAAAACACAAAATCCATTTAAAAAAATGTCAGTAGATTGATACAACTGTTGAACACCGCAGGTTTGGCTGCACCCTTAAACCGGCCTCTCAAAGAGAGTCCATGATTCACCACATGGTCAATAATTGTGGCCCTTATCTCATCAGAGACCACAGCTTTTGGTCTTCCTCTCCCTGCCACTCTTCCCTCTTCACCAACCTGTCCTCTTTGGTCCATATTTCCAAAAAAAAAAGAGGGTTCAGAAGCCATCCCCTTTTATCTGCGTGCTACAGTAATGAGGCCAAACACAGGTTACCTGGGTAGGTTTTCAGCTGCAAACTACACTCAGCTGTGTTTGGAATTATGATTATTTAATTTTACTGTCAATATTTTCTATAGATTTCAATGTGGCTGCAGCAGAAATGCACAATCTTTTTTCCATCATTCTGTTTTGATTGTGTTTTTAACTGTTTTGAACAAAGTGTGTTAGCATTTGAATAATGTGCTGCAAAAGTATAGTGTTTTGCAGGTGGTGGTCTTTGACTGAGAAAGGAGTTCATGACTTTTGGCAACTGTGGTCACTGAATGCATTTTGTGTGAAAGCAATGAAAAGTGTTTCACTGTTTGCTCCACATAGACTTCTGTTTTGCTGACTGTGTGAAGAGTTTTGACAATGTGACTTCAGTTTTGACCAACGCTTGTTAGCTATTGAAAAAAAAACAGTTTTTAAAACAATAAAAAGTCCCAAATGCTTCGACCACCGGCAAAAGTCCCAGTGTTAAAAAGTCCAGGGTCCAGCAGCGTTCAGCAGCTCAGTCTTATCGGCTCCTTTGTAGCACCCACATGGACCATGTGGCCTTGTTGCCTCATGCGTCTTCAACTCAAAAGCAAAGTAAAGACTCACATCAACAGATTCATCAGTCTCTGCCCTCTTTCCATCAAGAGTTTGTTTAGCAGGAGGTGGTATAGTGTTGAAGTCTTTAACAAAAAAGGATGAGCCCAAAATATTAATTTAACTGACTTGCATGCAAGTAACTAAAACTAAACTAAACAACCACTCAAATAAACCAAATGTAATAGAGAAAACAATAAGGAATTAAAAAAAATTTAGGCAAGCGAAAAAAACAAACAAAAAAAACAAAACCAAAAACAAAAAAAACAAACTTACAACTGAGCATACGGCAACCAAAACAAATCAAACAATCATGCAATTATATCAATATTCCAAACCAAGAAAAACATTGGCAAAAAACATAAGAAAGAAACCGCTAGCCCACGAAGCGCGTCCCTCTCTGCTGCAGTGGCTTGTAGTGGCAGCGTGCGTATGTTTAGCCTGTTCGGCTCTGCCTCACTCGTGGCTCCTGCAGGCTGTCCACCGTTCTCCAAACTCTGCAGTCTCGACCCGGCCGAAGGTTGGCATTTCCATTCTGCCGTCAATGTCTCTCTGTTCCTCCGCCGCTCTCAGCACGCACGTCCTGCATGTTTGTGTTGCCTCCCCGACTAACTGTGAAGGCAGGTAGAAGACACCGCTGTGGAGCCCAATGCACCAATCTCATACACAAACACACACTCACTCAATTGAAGCTAAACACCTTATCTTGCTCTCTCCCGTTTATCTTTTATCACTGTTTCTCTCCTTATCCTTGCTGTTAGCTTACTACACCGTGTACACCGTATTTGCTGCCAATTCCGCCTTCTCCGTCCACTACTTGCATACAGAATTCTTTCAAAATAAACTTGCGGTTTAACAGGACATATCAAAATAAAAGCATGTAAAAGTGCATTATAAACGTAAACTCTATTTGGGGTCATTTACAATTAGAAACGCTTTCATTTATGTCTTTTGAGAAGATGAGAACATCATCAAGGTAAACAACCACAAAGCGGTTCAGGAAATCTTGCAGCACATTGTCAATAAGAGCCGGGAAAACAGTGGAGGCAGTGGTCAAACCAATCTTTCTTTGCCACAAAAAAGAACCCAGCACCCCCAGAGGAAAGGAAGAGGGGCAGATAATAGCTGCAGCCAAAGACTCTTTGAAGTTCCATAACTTCTCATTTAAGGCATGAAATTTTGTAGAGTTGACTGATAGGTAGAGGCGCCCCTGGGAGGGGATGGATTTTGCAATCTTATGAGCGATGAGGAGGCAGTGAGAGAGCCAGCTCCTTACTGAATACATCTTCCAAGTCATTATTCAGAAGCAATGGTTGACAAATCAAAGGTTTGGGTTTAGGTGGAGTGCTGGCACCTTCTGTAGTAGATAAAGTAGACTGCAAACATGATGAAAAGCAGAGGGAACTCCAACCAGTGATTCTGCCCAATTTCCAACCAATTCGAAAGTTATGTAGTTTTTACCAGTATAATGACCTTGGCTCAAGTGGCAATCTTGCTTAAGATTGGTTAAGATTAATAAAAAAATATTTTTATTAAACCAAATTATGAGACCAAATTGAATGTTCTGAGAATGAGGTGTGGGAATCAGTAAAATCAGTAGTGTGAAAAGAAAACTCTATTCTATGAAAATACAAACAATAAATCACTCACAGGGAGGTTACAAAAACTACTATAAACTTGACAAACAGAAAACTCTATTCTATGAAATTACAAACAAAAAATCACTCACATGGAGGTGAAGACTAAGTATAATAAGGCAAAGACAAGGCAAGGCATGGACTGTGATAGTAGGCTGGGGTGCACGACAGGAACGAGACACTCTGGCACAGGACAAAGGGAGACGCAGACTATAAGACACATGAGGGCAAATGGGAAACAGGTGGACACATTCAGGAATCAGGGAAGACACTAAGACAGGTGACACATGAGGAAGGGCAAGTGACCTGAAACGAGAGGAGAGTTAACCTTTCAAAATAAAACAGGAAATGACAAGACATGGAGACAGGACAAACCCCAACTTGACCTCACCGCGTGACAACCAGGATCCCCTTCTCTATTGGCGAGTCCTGCCTTTTGGTTGCAAGCGGCAAGAAAATGTCTAAACTGGCCACAGTAAAGACGCTCACCCACTCTCATCCTACACAGTCTCTTGGCTGGAGACAAACAAGCCTGAGCTTCATGGACTCTTCCTCTGAACCTCAAGGCAGCAGGGGATCTCTAGCAACTGTGCTTGGGGATGAAGAGACTCACTTTCTTGTGAGAGCTGGAGGAGGTAATGGACCCCTGCCAGCTCATCATTACCTAGCCCGGTAGGTCAGAGAAGCTAGTTAATCTTTTAACTGTTCAAACAGGATTGATGGAGGCCAACACCCACCAAAAATGTGTTCTTCGTGCCAAGAATGCAGATACAGCTCTCACCTTTGTTATACTTGTTATAAAGAGCTTCTTAACTACCTCAGAGACCTTGGCTAAGAGTGAGCCAAGGTGCAGCTTCAGCTGAGTCTTCAGACTTTGTCTCCTCCTCAGAGGACATATTGGTTGTGGTTAGGAGTGTTCCTTCCACCACCCAATGATATCTCCCGTCCAAATTATCAGTTCTCCTAATGGACTAATCCCTGCTTCCCCTTGCTGGTTGGATGGTTTGCCAGATCCTTCTTAAGGCCAACTGAAATTCCTTCTCCATGGACTCTTTGAATTCTTCCCACACCTGGGTTATAGCATCAACAATTTATACTGTCTTATGCCTGATATGCATTTCTGCCACACTCACACACATCAGGGACTCTTCCTCCTGAGCTTCTGCCACAGCAGATCTTAGTGCTGCATTTGACACCATTGACCATCCCATCCTATTACAGAAACTGGAACATTTAATTGGCATTAAAGGAACTGCACTGAGCTGGTTTAAGTCCTATTTATTGATCAATTTCAGTTTGTGCATGTTAACAATAAATTCTCCATGTACGCAAAAGTTAAACATGGAGTTCCACAAAGTTCTGTGCTTAGACCAATTCAATTCACCTTATATCTGCTTCTTTCAGGCAATATTATCGGGAAATACTTCATAAACTTTCATTGTTATGCAGATGACACTCAATTGTTCTGGTCAGTGACACTTTGTGACACTGATCAGTTG
Source organism: Seriola dumerili (assembly GCF_002260705.1). Lineage (NCBI taxonomy): Eukaryota > Metazoa > Chordata > Actinopteri > Carangiformes > Carangidae > Seriola > Seriola dumerili. Next base: position 130,944 of record NW_019174343.1, read on the forward strand.
GCTAAACTTGGAAGTGATCAGAAGTTGGCAAGACTCTGAATGTGGGATTTCTTGATCCTACAAGCACTCACTTCACTGAGAGGAAATACTGCAGGATGCACTCTGCAGCAGGAGCATGGCTGCACCCCTTTGTGACCAACAGTGGTCACAGACACACTCCAAGGCCTCAAGTCCGTAGTTTCTCAACATGCTGTCAGCATCTGATAGTAAGACATGTTGCTCTTTGTAGAATTTAGTTCTCCCTATAATGTGAACAAAATGGAATAGGTCTGCGCCTCTGCCTGTGTGAACATGATGCTACAGAACTTGTTCTAATCTGTCAAAGTGACAGACAGCCTTCAGATTATTCCGTCATTTTTAAAAAAAATTCAGTCTGACAGAAAATATTCAGTTTGCTTGATTTCTGCTTGTGGAGCTGTAGAGTCTGGATCTGTGACTATGAACCACCTGCTGCCCCTATGATTCTGCTCAACACCCACTGCTACAACTATTATTATTATTATTAGACAAATTTATCTGGAACTTGCATTGTGAAATTTTGTCTTTCCTCCTGCTCTCTCTCTCACTTAGTGCACTGAGGTAATTTCAGTTATGATGTGGTGCTATATAAATAAAATCAACTTGACTCCTGTAAATGGAGACAACACAACTCCCCACCAGATGTCTCACTGAAGAAAGTAACAGTGTCACTAATGGGGAAGATTAATTTGTCCATTCATCTGCTACCCTCTCCGAACCACCACCCCCACCTCTGAAGGTTAAATGTGTTTCATCTCACAGTCAGATAACAGTAGTGATGGTGGTGAAGGAGACAGTAGCCATGTTTCCATTAACCTTCTTAATGTGCAATTTGAAATTGCGAACTAAAAAACGAGTAATGAAACATGAATTTAAATAAAAACTGTCAACTGTGACAAAAAAACGTATACGCTGAGAGTGTTTTCAGGCTATTCCACAAAACAACATTTTGCTAAAGTGAAATGGAAACACTTTTTCCACATTTAAGTCACATGACATGACTCAGTAGTCACATGACATCCAAAAACATTAAAGACTATTACCTCCCAAAAATCCCTGATGAGATGTCACTGTCAGATATAAGAGTTTGTCTTTCCATTATTACCTGCACCAGACGCTGTTCGATTAAATAAAGCGGCTGCTTTTCAACAATTATCAGATGCTTGAAATCCATCGTCATGTTTAATTGAGCAACATCATGAGAGGAAAAAAAACAGCTTCATTCATCTAACATCACTCAGTGGAAACACAGAACATTCACTATTGTGTATTGTTGACTTTTATAAAAAATCGCCTCTATCTTGTGCAACACTACAAGGGAAAAGCAGCTGGTGTAATTGTTGGTCAGCTACTCTGACGTGTTATTATGGGATTTACATTAACAGAATTCAAGATGCAAAAATATTAGAAAATCATTTGGCTACAACATCGGTCTAAATAATGACTTCAAAAGAAATTATGTGCTATTATAAAAATCAATATTAATAATAATACCTGTCAGATTTTCAAATATGGAAATACAACTGAAGAGAGACAACATTTCAAACCTCGGTTTTCAATTGCCAAATGTAACAAAAGACAATACAAAAAAGATGTTTACTCCACCTTCTCCTGAATTCACAGTTATCCTACATTTGTCCTGCACTTGGAATTAGCTTTTTTTCATGTGGCAAATAGATGGTCTGTCACCTTTGCTCAAGTGTTATGTGAATCTTAGTGAAGAGTCATAAAAGATGAAATGTAAATATAAGCTGGTCGCTCTGAGATCTGTGTGTCTTTCTCATTATGGTCTTCAGTGTGTTTATTTAAATCAGAGCAGGTTGAATGTTTGTCTTGCAGGAACGTCTTGCTCCTCTCTTTTCTTTTGTCTCTCCCTCTCCATGTTTGTTTCTGCTGGTGTTGGCTTTTCAGCTCAGGGAGGGGTTCAGTCCTCTTATCTTATTGGCTCATGCCTCTGCTCTGTCTCTCCGTCACTGTAATGAAAAGGGGGAATTGAGCAGCACTGTGATGTCACCCCCCTGCACCCATTCACTCTTGTCCTCTCCCTGCCTCCTTCTTTCCTCGCTCTCATCTCCTGTGCTCTGTGACTGATGGTGGACGGCTGGTCATGTGATGTTATAATACCCAGGGATTTTCTGCCAGGCATGCTCTGTAGCCTTCTCTCCTCCTTCTATCCATCCCAGTCTGAGGAGTGATTGCCTATTATTGTCCTACATCCAGCAGCTCGCTGGGGGATCTATTGTTAGCCAGTGGTGACATTCACCATGGCTATGACTGTGGGCTGAATGGTTTGTTGGAACCCTGTCATCAGAACACACTGTGGACTACATGGTAACAGACCGCAGAGGGACGTGGCAGCATTTCTACATGTGACTGGTAAGTGACATGCTTGTTGTGTTTGTGTGTGTGTGTGTGTGTGTGTGTGTGTGTGTGTGTGTGTGTGTGTGTGTGTGTGTGTGTGTGTGTGTGTGTGTGTGTGTGTTTGTGTGTGTTGCTGTTGAGCTTATTTAACCATGCCTCCAATCTGTCATTATTTTTAGCAATAAAGGGTACCTTATTGAACATTTCCATTGATAACTACACGGTGTATTCCAATATAATTACAGAATGGTTGCTTCAGTGTGCGTGTGTGTGGTTGTGTGTATGGGGCCAGGAATAAATTAATCTTTTCACGGCTCCCCTCTGTGCTCTAACTGAATAGCTCTGCTTTGACATTGATATTCTATCAAATGATGATTAATGATTATTGATTGTTGATTTGTATGTAGTGCAACTGTCTGTACTGACTTTGTACTGACTGTTTATTCAGTCAGTTTTGTGTGTGTGACATCATAAGTGTTAAAGAGCACCTCCTCTGTTTACATCATAAACACAGAAAGAGGGTGTGTGTGTGTGTGTGTGTGTGTGTGTGGACAGCAGCCAACAGGCCACAGTCAACAGCTGCCACCTGTACTCACTGGCAGCTCGTCTTTCAGTGTCAACATGGCAACAATGTGGGCCAAAGTTATGGACTGAAAGACTGATGTTGCTGATCCTTGTCTGGCTCAGGCATAGATATTGACCGCTACAGCAGCCTCATGTGTCACAGCACAGGCAGGGGGTCCAGCTGTTTCTGCCTCTGGGTGCCAACAACAGGACAGGACGCTGGTCTTACCTGAGACCCAGGGAGCTGGACCAGCTCCCAGAGGCACTGTGAACTGACTGCTGGGCTGCAGGTGTGGACTAGTGTCCTCTATGAGTTCAATGTTGGTTTGAGACTGAAGCTGAACCAAAACACTTCAGAGATCTCAACTTAACAGCAGCTAACTCCTCCCTTCTTCCTCTACTCTAATACAACTGCTCTTATCAAAACTCTTTATAATATCAATACTCATCATTACTATTTATATTTTTAGTATTACTAAATATGGTTTCTGTAGCTGTAATTCTACATGGTAAACTAGGATAAACAGTCACATACAGGTTATATTCAGGCAGTTTATGTTTTAGTTCATAACAATGTGCTGTCAGCCTAAACTTGTAGGAACACAGGTTGTCTACAGATGTATGCTTGTTGAACAGCTGCTTTGATGGATTAGCTTTTTCCTATAAGGTTTCACTGAACTGACAGTGATGAGTACACTTGTTATGAATGTCAGATTAAAGAGTAAACCACCTTTTACCTCTCTCCTGGCCTGCTCTGGTTGTGGAGCACAAGCTTAGCCCCACCCCTGGGCAAACACCGTCACAGAGAGCAGACATGGCTGCAAGCTCCACCGTAAATTACACCAAGACACATTTTCTGATCTGCTCATCTCAATCCTGGTCAAGCAGCTAGAAAAGTGAAACTTGATTCTCAGTTTGTTTGACCATGGGAATAAAGAAAAAAGAGAAAGAACAGGCGGATTTATAAATCCATGAGCTTTTATTTACATCACACTCAGTACTATGTAAACTGTTGTAGCAGGTGTCAGTCTGAGTATCTGTGACTGCGATTCATCTTTTAATGCTACACACATGTTTTTATGTGATTAGACATGTGATAAAGCTGATGTCACTTTAATCAGTCAGTAAAAACAAGCAGCTGCAGCGTCGTCCTGAGACAGACAGTAGCACTAACATTAGTCACTAACAGGAAGAATAAACAAAACATATTTAATGAATGAGAACCTTCATTATACATGGCTGTGACAACAGACAACACCAACACTAAACCTGAGCTACATAACACATCCTGTGTATAATTGACTTCATATGTCGTTCATGACAGAGAAGAACAGACTCACATTCTGAGTGTTTTTGTCACATGACACAAGATTTAAAATACTGTATCTGTTGAATGTGCATGTAATTTCATAATGAATTGACATGAGGGCGCCATGTTTTTGCCTGATAAATTGTTATCAGGCACTTTTATTGCTAGTAGTAGTATAGGAAAAATTTTCTCCAGTATAACATGAAGATGACATCACTGTTCACTATAATATTGACAGCAAAGATTTAAGAGACAGTTGATCCTCTGATACTCTGTCCAGTCAAAACACTTTAATCATGTCCAGGTAAATACATATAAATGTATCAGATTTTAATTTGATTTGTAGTATTCATTTGCAGTGAATCATCTTGTACATTGTAAGCACTGTTACTGTACCTATGAGCAGAGTAAATGTACAGTAGATCTGGACTGGACACTGAAACAGCCCTGACCAAACAAAGGTGAGCAGACAGGGAGAGTCCAGCAGCTTTAAACAGACAGAGATTCTCCACCCCTTTAACCCTTGGTGGACCAGGACATGGCTGCTTTTTTCTGGACTGATGCTTAAAAAGGTTGTCTCTATTTATTTTGCAGCCACAGCAGAATCATAAGTCAGAGAGCGTGTAGGTATATAGACATGCAGATAAACAGACTGGCTCTCCTGTGTCATGTGGCAGAGTGCTGTACTGGATGCCACATGGCAGCATGAAGATAATCCAGGCCAATTCCCTCCAATCCTCAGAGCAGAGCTGATCAGAGGCGAAGCAGGATGAGGAGGCTTTGATTCAGGCTTCCGCTGCACACTGTGATGTATGTACTGTGTGTGTTTGTGTGTGTGTGCTAGTGGTTTGCTATATGAAGCTAAATTTCTGGATTTGTGTTTCTGTGGTAACAACTAGTAGTGAAGTAAACAATGAGAACTTCAGTGAACTTCAGTATAAAGCTGAGAAGTACAGTATATGAGTCAGCAACATCCCACGACTGGATTAGAGAAGACACATCCACAGGACTACAACTCTGTGGTTTTCTTCAGACTACTAGAAAAACATTTCTACAGATTGATCTAAATGATTTACAATAAAACACAAAGTAAATATTAGTTTATTATTTTCCCTCCTCCAGTCAGTTTGATAGAAGCACCTGTCAGAGTGTGTGGATGAATGAGTGTTTCCTGTTGGTGTGATGGATTGACTGTGTTCAGCCTGATGACTCTGATCTGACTGTCTCCTACACCGTCACTACAGCATGAATCACACTCAATCACCTGTTATGTTGTTTGGTATGAGAGGGTGAACACATGATTGTTGCATTGGTACATTCCAGTGATTTTGAAGACAAAGATCAGTTTACTCATCACTGCTCTGCTTTGAACAGCTGTTTAATGTCTTCTGTCTGAGAGAATAACCCTGATATTGACATCCATAGTGATATTATCTAAGCTATGATGTGTGGTTTTACAGGATTGGCTGGTGTTAGTCAGCACCTGAAATCACCTTTAACTGGATAACTGATCTAAGTGCCTCAGTATCAAGATGAGTCAGAGAAAATATTTCCCCATTCAGTGTCAGCTCATCATTCCTGTTCCCTGTTGTTTCCTGATACCTGTGTTTCCCTGTTTCTCTGCCTGTCGGCCATCTTGTGCTCACATCTGACTGTAAGCCTGTTTTTATCTATTAACATCAGTGTGTATGTGTCCCTGCCAGAGTAAAGGCTGTTAACACCCGCTCTCCTTACACTGTTTCCAGGGGAAGAGTTTGCCTTGGATTAAGTACACACTTAATCCGTATGTTGAATGAGTGTGTGTTTGTGTGCATGCATGTGTCTGTCTGTCATTACCAGTCACAGAATGAATCAGTTTATATGAACGTCCTGATTTAAAGTCAGATCCTTAGAAGGTATGTTCGGTTTTTAATTTGCTAATGGCTGCCATGAGAATGAAAAGGTTAAAGGTTAAAGGTGTGTGTGTCAGAGAGTGAGCACCTGCCCGCTCTCTGACACACACACACACACACACACACACACACACACACACACACACACACACACACACACACACACACACACACACACACCCACACACACACACACACACACACACACACACACACACACACACACACACACACACACACAGCCATGTTAAGATTCCAAACTGTAGGGAGCAAAAGGTGCTCAGTTCAAAGGGAACTGTGAACTGAGCAGGGAAGAACTGAACAACAGTTCATCAGTTCACTGGAAGTTGACAAGAAGATTACCCATCAGTCATTGCGCCTTGCTGGTGCGCCAAAAACGACAATGGACAACATCTTGTAAATCAATCAAATCACATGTATTCACAAGTTACATACATTTAAACAGAATAAGTTTTGTAATGGTATCAGATTTTGTTTCAATATATATTCAGTATTTTATTTCAGTAGTTAAAAATGTCCACAGTAGCAGCAACATGTATTGAGGTGTTTATATTACCAGGGTGACGCACAGAGGAAGTAGGATGTCTGCGTTGGTGACGATGCTGGGTGTTCTGAATGAAGGAATTTTGTCAAGGGAAGTTCCCTTAGCTGATATTCCCTGGGCAGGGAGTAGGGAGTACTGTTTATGTACTCTGTGGATCAGAACGCAACCTAAGAAGTAGGGACAAAGGCTGTGTGGGGGAGGGGTGGAGGAAGAGACATTAAGGAGAGAGAGCTTGTTAGGGTGAATGGGATGAGACATACAGGATGGAGAGTGTGCTGGTCTCATGTAGGGTGATTTGGTGCCCTCTTGTGGACATGCTGAAATAGCAGATATGTTAGTTGAATGGTGGATCAAGCATGCAGTTCATCACTTCTCTGTCCTTGGTGGATATGGATCGCATATGTCTGTGAGTGCTGCAGTATTTTGTTTGTGTTATAAGTGTTGAATTGTTTAGCATCAAATTCATGCTGTTTTTGGTTGTTTTATGGAGAAATCTTGGATGGTTTAATTAAGCTAGTAAAGAGTTGATTAGCTAAATGGCTAACACCACATAAGCTAGGCTACAGTGTTTTAGGCTACTGTATATATTTGCTTCGTTTAATTTGATTTATTTGAAGTATTGTATAGAATAATTTACACAAGGCTACATTCAATGTTTTAAATGTAATATTTCTGCTTTGTGTTCTGTTTCAGTTTTACAGTTTGTTCTATGAGACTAAAGGACTTTCAGTAAAGTACGGAAACCCATCACATCCTTTGGTCTTTATTGGACTCTGTTATCTATCTGTCTAGTCTGATACTGGAATGTTAGCTGAGGACAGAATAGAGAGAGTGATGTCAGGAAAAGATAAAGAGCCAGAGGATAGAGACAGTTCACAGCCCGGTTTAGCCTAAGGCTACAGGTAGACTTGTTTCTGTATCTGTTCCAGTTCCATCTGGTTCCACTGGTGTAGGAAGTTATTTTTAACTCAGTACTTCAGCACTTATAAGAATAATATGACTGATTGTCCAGCTGGTGCTAGGGTGGTGCTGTATTTCCTACAGGAATGTTCACATTGTCTCAACAGTGTGTCAGTGTTAAGGAACAGGAGACCATGATGATGTGTTTCCTGTGTATAACACAGTAAAGAACAGTGAGTAGAGTTTACAGGGGAGTGGCTTTGTTAGATGTGTCACTGTGAAGGAGAACATCAACGCGACTGTTTTCCAGTGTCACCACATCTCCACTTCATCTCCAACAGGTTGAAGCCTTTATAGATAATTGAGGTTAGTCTGGTTTTCAGACCTTAAACCTGATGTTTGTTGATGAGAACAGCAGGTTTTTACTGTGGAAATCAAGACAACAGAAGGTGTTCCTCCAGGTTGTGATCCGAGCTCACACTCTGTCACACACACACACACACACACACACACACACACACACACACACACACACACACACACACACACACACACACACACACACACACAGTACAAATAAAAGTATTAAAAGGTGCAGTCAGTGTCTGTGTAATAAACTCCGTCTCCTTCATACCTGCTCAGGTACAAACATAATGCTAACCCCTGCCCAAAGGCAAAATCTATAATTCATATCATACCTACATAATAGATTATAATACATGCATGATGCATCAGGGTTAGCGTGTGTGTGTGTGTGTGTGTGTGTGTGTGTGTGTGTGTGTGTGTGTGTGTGTGTGTGTGTGTGTGTGTGTGTGCTGTCAGTGCACTGTTTTTAAAACAGTGACTTTATACCTGCAGTTATGGATCAATTAAATCAAATAATCAGAATTAAAATTCACTTCACTGTGCATTCATATACAAAACAAATAATAATTAATAATCAGTCATTTCCCACAGGAGTGTTATGAGACTGACAGACTGATGTGACTGCAGGTCTTCAGCTAACACATACAGCCATTACTGATACTGGGAGGCATAACACTAAGAGACAAAGACCATTAATGAGTCCCTGAGGAGAGGGAGGGGAAGAGGGAGGGTCGGTGTCAACTTCTTCTCATTAATTATTCACACATGAACGTCACTGAATGTCTCTGTCAGGGTAAAGTCTACAAGACTCAGGAATGAAAGTCAGACGCACATCTTCCACCTGAACACCACCACCAACCCCACCAACAACACCATCAACACCACCACCACCACCACCACCACCACCAACAAAACCAACACCAACAACAAAAACAACAACACCACCACCAAAACAACAACACCAACAAAAACACCCCCACTAACAACACCACCAACAACACGACCACCAAGAACAACAACACTACCCCACCATACCAACACCATCACCACCAAAAACAAAAACACCACCACCAACACCATACCACTACCAACAACACCAACACCATACCACCAACAACAACGCCACCACCAACAACACCACCACCAACACCATACCACCAACACAGACCACTAACACCATACCAACACCACACCGCAATCAAGAACACCACCAACACCACCAACACCATACCACCACCAACAACAGACCACCAACACCATACCACCAACACCACTAACACCCACACCAAGAACTACAACAACACCACCACCAACAACAACAGACCACCACCAACACCACCAACACCAGACCACCAACACCATACCACCACCAACACCACACCACCACAACCATCAAGAACACCACAAACAACAGACCACCAACACCCCCACCCCCACTTGGAGTGGGGGTGGGGGTGTATGAATGTATGACTTTACCCAAATAATTATTCAGGCTGCGTTTAACAAGTGCATCATTACACCTCACACATACTCACACACTAACAGATCAACAAATCCCCTGAAACACGGGTCATCCAGACACCGTAACTCTCTGAGTTTGATTTCAACAGAGCCATCAGTGTTTACCGACATAAAGCAAGTCAGCGCTTAAAGCAGCAACCATCAGGTCAAGCCACCCATACAACATTCCACACAAATCTCTGCTGAGAATAGGTTCTATTGAAAATCAGAATCTAACTCAGGCAGTGAAACGTGGTAGGCACAATCTTTCCTGTAGACTCGCTGTTATAAAATTAACAAAACTATTAGTGACATAAGCAGTGAGCTATCATAACAGGCTTACCAAACAAATATAAGTGTCCCACAACCAACACAGCATTAAAACATGAACAAAATCAAATCCTACGTTAACTCAGTACAATTGAAGTCATGGGTTTGCTAATGACTTGAATCTCCTCAGAAGAAGATCCTTCTACTCTTGTTTAAACTTTCTGCTCAGGTCATTCTTTAAGGCCAGCTTGATCAGGTTAGCTTTTCATCTGTGTATAATGCTGCATCTGTATCAGAAAATACATTCTTCACTGTGGAGAACGAATTCTTACACATAGCAGCCCAGAACCCAATGTAAGTGCATGTTTGAATGGCGTAAGATCCACAAGCATGGGATCGAAAACACTGGAGTAACTGGAGACAAACTGGCCTAAAGTTATTTTCCGTCTTGGTTGAATCCAGTAATGGTTTCATTTTCCCAGCACCCAAAAAAGTCCCACTGCCAGGGTCTAGTGCACTAAAGGCTTGTGATTGTGTTAGCTGAAACGCATTCTGTTCTGTCCAAAAACAGATAATACCAAAAAACAGCCTTTTGCTCTCCTGTTCAATGTTCTGCTCTTGCTGGCCCAGAGTCTCTTCCACCATCCAGTGTTGCAGTGACTTCGGCGCCTGGTGCTATCGTTTTGGAGAAGCAACACAACCTGACAATCACATAAACTGGCTGTCCACAGTTTTGCATGATAGATATCAATACATGTACATGTAAATAATGTAGATTCTGACTTGAGGAAAGTTGCGTGTGTGATTCCATAAGGTTCAGTTTTGGGACCTAAATAGTTAATATTGAACATAAATGATGTTTGTAAAGTCTCTGAATTATTTAAATTTGTTTTAAGATGTAAGGAAACACAAACATACTTTTCATGCTGCAGAGAAAGCTATGAGAATCATCAATCAATCAGATTATTAAGAACCAACTAATCCATTATTTATTCATTCATGTGCTTTAAATTGTAATGATCTGGTCGACTTTAAGACTGCACAGGCAGATCTAACACAGGACCAGATGGACAGGAGGTGACAAAAGGAGAGGGAGGAATGTCAAACCAAACCCTACTACCAGCCAAGCTGTTGCCCAAAATAAAGTGTACACCTTCAATAGGCAACGCTGGCCATACACTATCCGCCACCAGTATCTGTTTCCGCAGACAAAGGCAAAACAGAATCAACAATATAGGAATCATAGGCCCCCGTATTCCTCAAAACAGGGACTTCCACATCACTTTCCACGAGAGACACAGAGCCACCTCGAATGAAAGGAGCATAAGCTACCCAAACATCTGGTTCACAAGAGTTGGAGATAAGGGCGTCAGAATCACAGTCTTTAACAGGCGCAGCAAATGCGGCAGGCTTAACATCCGTTTTCACACCCTTGGTTTTAAGCCTTCAATACAGCACAATCTGCCTTCCAATGGCCTTTCTCATGACAATAATTGCACACATCACCAGTGTCAATACTGCCACTTGCCTTAAATTCAGGTTTCGACCAATCAGCTTTCCCTGGATGCTGCATATCAAATGAAACATCAGAACCATTTCCAAGCCTGGTGAAAGCATTGTGACGCAGAGCGCTCTCTAACACTGGTCTTGGGGAGCAACACATACTCCTCAGCCGACACAGCCACCTTAGCAACAGATGTGAGTTTTTGCTCCATAACATGTGTTACAACACTTTCTAGGAGACAATTCTTAAACTGTTCCAAAATCATCAAGTCACATAGGCCAACAAAAATCGTGAAATCAAGCGCAGCTAACCATTGTTTAAAAAGCATTGACAAATCCCTGGCAAACTTCATATATGTTTGACCAGTCTTTCTGTCCCAGGATCTGAAATGCTGGGGATAAGGCACAATCTCATATGTATTAAACACAACAGATTTCATTTTAGCATAGCTGGAGCTATCCTCAAGGCTCAAAGATAAATAAGCTTCCTGCGCTTTCCCTGTGAGCACACACTGGAGCAAAAGAGTTTCAGTCTGCCAGGACTACCAGGCCAACTCCTAGCATTGGTTACCCACTCAAACATGAAGAAAAAGGTATCCGGATCCCTTTCATTTAACTGAGGCAATAAACACAAATTATTAACATCAAAGTGACCTTCAGCAGACTTGGACACCTGTCCAACCTGAACCTCACCAGACAACATGCCATCTCTAATCAAAAACGAACAATATGCTTCCAAATCCAATTTTGCCTTCTCAGACTGCTGGCAGATTCTCTCCACCTCAAGTTGTTTATTAACTTTATTAACTTCTTTCATGTTCTATCTGCAACATCAAAATCTCTTTTTGCTGTTCAAAAGTTAACCCTTGCTTCCAAAAAGGTAAAGCAGTGGGGGAACGGAGAATCCTCCCCTTTAACTTTAGCCATTAATCCAACCTCAATTAACTTTGATTTTATTGATGTTTTAATATTCTGTATAAGACGCCGGTCTCCTTCAAACTCTACTGAATTATGCTCAGCAATTCCGAGCAACTGCTCCCCGGAGCAAGAATCCAGGGCCTCCTGAGACGGAGCAGCCAGGAACGCCTCAATTTCAGACATTAAAAATAGTTAGACCGAAAAATCAAATATTTACACACAAGCGAGACAAGCACAACGAGGTTTACCTATGCGCACAAAGAGGTCAGGTGAGAGTTTTCCTGCTATCTAACATGCAACCCAGTTTACTAAGCTCCCACCTATTCTTCATGGAGCTACCTGTGGTGGGTATTTATGCACTGCTCTGCTGGTTCGACAGAGCGACAAGCGAACTAGCAACTCTCAGGAAACCACGGACATGCTCCCAAGCAAAGCTTCATCCATGTTTGCCACGACACTACAAAATAAGCTCAACAAACCCAAAGGGGAACGCCGCAACAACATACAAGGGAAAACCCTTCACCACCTCATACCAATTACACACAGGACAACGCACGAGTGTTATCTGAGCCATCTGATACCAGCACAAAAACAACTGGCTACCAAAACATAAATCTCTCCACCCAAACAAAAAATAGTCATGCAACTCACCCCACAACTCCAAATGTGTGTCATTCCCTCCGATCAAATGCTCGCTTGCAGGACAAGCCAAAAGTTTACCCGCACAGGTAAAAAAAGGAACAAAGGATTCGGGCAAATTTGGGAATGGATATGACAGATGACAGTTATTATAATATGTATTATAAAAATGAATAAACTAAAGAGACAAATACAAATATGGAGTGTGACAGTCAATAATATCAGTAATGTGAATCTGCAAGTGTGAATGTAGTGAATTGTATGATGTAAAGCAAAACAAAAGCCCAACAAAAGAAACCGTGTTGACGCTCGCAGCGATGAGTCCAGGTGAGAGAGAGGGAAGAGCGATGTGAACCCGTATCTATGTGCCTTGGGAGCGTGCAGCCCAGGTTCACCAGATCTGGCTGCAGTGATCACCTTCCACTTACCTTCCAAGACACAACAGCCCAGTAACTGCCCACAACAACTAGACTCAAGCAGGGGCCATCATAGTATAAAGCAGTCTCCCAAACTGTTTTCAGAGGCTGTTTAAAATCAGAGAGAGCCCGTATGAACTGAGGGGAATAAGTACATTAAAAAAAGACAAGGGTAAGGAGAAATATGAAAAGAAGATGCGTACCTGTCAAAGGGGTAAACCTGTAGATGAGTTGTGATAATGAATGAAGAACATGTACTTCACATGGTGAATTAAAAAAAAATATATAAAACTGAGATGTAGCAGTGGAAGTCTTTTTTTTATTTTATTTACATTTTATTATTTTCTTTTCTTTTGGTCTCAGTATGTTTGACTTGCTGGAACTCCTAGTCTTGCTTCTTATTCAGTTTTTGTTTGTAAATAGTATGGTGTTTAATTTCAGTGGTAAAAAGTTTCTTTCTATTTTTGTTTGTTTTGTTCTGTTTTTGGTCCTATTTTCACTGACTATACCCTAGCCTGTAGTGAGGGAGTTGCCGTTCTATGTAACATTATGTAGAGAGGGTAGCTGTAATAAGCTATAGCTTCAGCCTACATCTTTTCAGCCAATATTGGCATGTTTTAGTTCTATGTTTATTTACTATGTAGAAATAGTAACAAGGACTGAAATAAAATTTAATTGAACTGAAAAATTTAATTGAACTGAACAAATTCTTTGTCAGATCTCAAATTTTCCAGGCAAACAGGTACTGAGCTGAAAAGCAGTGATGAGGTCAGTGTGTTCAGCTTGCAGCATCTTGTTTGGTGGGTCCATCAGCCCCAAAACTTTGTGCATCACACAGGCATGGAACTTGAAAGTGAAGTGAAGTCCAACAGCCTCAATTTTCACATCAGCACTTGTTCTTGTGGTTCCGATGTCTGTCATAAACTCCACAAGTGTTGTGTCCAAGTCCACCATTGTTCCAGCAGTCTTTTCTCCTTTGTACTGCACAGCTACAGTAAGGTCTCTCAGGAATTTATATAGAGAACTGCAGATGTCAAAAAAGTCTCCAACTGCTCTCTCCGATGAAATAGCATAGACAATCACTGGGTGGAACTGATGATTCAAACAATGAAGAAGCATTAGTATACATCCGTCCTTCCCAGACATCACACTGGATAGATCATAACACTGACTTAGTATTTTGCTTGAGTGTCGAGACCAACATTTGACAGTTCTTAAAGCACTAAATCAGTGTGTGACAGGGCATCTCACTTCTCCGTGGTCAACCTTGACAGCAGTCAATCTTCACTGTGCATTTCTGGTCCACACAACAAATGACAATAGAGACATTCTCCTGGCCAGTGGGATCCCTTGTTCCATCCATCTTAATTGTAAACCATGACTCTTTGACATCCTTTACAATTTCCTCTGTTATGATCATACTCATCAGTTCAATTATGTGGTTTTGTATGTCATGTGAACTGTATGTAGCATGTTTTGGAATAGTACTATAATCCCACTGGAGCTCTTTGTTCTGTCTCAAGGTGTAATCAAACGGACAGAAAAAGTCCACCTCCCACTTAATCTTGGTTATCAACTTCATCAATTGATTCCTTCAATGGCAATTCGTGTGAAACAAGGAATTTAATTACCTTACAATTGCAGAGACATACAGGCGGTTTCGAGAAAGCTGGTCATAATTAACCAGCATTGAAATTTCATTGCCTGCAGATGCAAACTTCTCTCTTTCCAAAAAGCCACACATGTTTAATGCTCTTTACTGTGAGCATGTCTGCTAAACCCCTTTGCCTTGTCTACAGCCTGAAGTTGTAAACCCAGAATCACTCCCTCAATATTTGTGGCAGGGAAAGCAAAATGCAGCATCTGCTTGAACAGAATACTTGAGCCAGTCTCTTCCTCTGTACCAAGTGGCTAAAAATTATATTAGCAATCATTTTTGTACTGCTGTTTTTTTTGTGAATTTCTTAAGAAATGGCTTAGCTGGTTACTCATATGCCAAGGTCACCCGGGTTAATGCTCATGTTACCAGTAGTAGGCTTAGCAGGACTGTCAGTGAGTGACTGCTCCCCCAACGTCATTGTTTCTGGCTTGCCTGTGTTTTCTTGAGTGCCTAGCTGGTCAGGGCTGGTCTATCGTGTCCTCTATTGTGTTTTTTTACTTATTCCATTTTTAGATGTCCATTTTGTTTTGCTAAAAGCTTGAAACACACATGTACAATGCAACATAACATGCTTACGTCACTCACTCAAACAACCCATCAAGTCCATGTGCATGGATTTGAAAATGAAGGCAATAAAGTGATTTTGATGTTAGCAAATTATAGTGGGATAAAATATGTATATATATTTTAAAATGAAATGATATGATCCAAATTAGCTCTTAATCTTTACTGAGGGGGCGGGGTAGACATTCTGAGGGGGCAACGCCCCCTCACACCTCCCAGTGGCGTTGGTGCTGGTTGTGTCTCAGGTTGTGTTTCTTTTTTTAAGTTATTTTTTGGCGTTTTTTGCTTTTATTGGGATGGCACAGTGAGAGAGAGACGGGAAAGTAGGCAGAGAGAGAGAGGATGACATGCAGCAAATGGCCGCAGGTCGAACTCGAACCCACGGCCGCAAAGTGGGAAGTGAACTGAAAAGGGAGCTATTTAAAAGTGATGAACTGTTTGGGTCGTCCCTCCACCAGCTTCTGACATCATCAGCCTCCTCAGTTTATCTGTTCAGCACTGACACCAGCAGTTTGCAGACACAGTAACATTCAGCTGCTGACAAAGGTCTGAGGACAAACACTCACTCCATCAGTTCACAATGAGGAAGTTTTCACAGTTCATTATGTGGCTCAGTTGACCAGCACCAGCTCCATGTGCATAAACATGGACCCAGACCTAACATGACCACACATGATGTCACATGAAATTATTTATTGATTATTCTAAATATATTTCTAAAGAAAAAAAACACTGTGTAGAGTAGATCTTTTACATTTTTCCTTTTATACTTCATACTTACACTTTGTTGGTTTGTCCTCTGGCACCTGTGATGACTTTGTTTGACTCTGTCTCCATAAACCATCACACACACAGAAATGAATCTGTTGTATGATGTGACAACACTGTGGTTCATTTAGTTAAGGAACAAAAACAACTTGGTTTAGGTTAAAGTGAGTATGTATGGCACTAAGGTTAGGAGACCTTCATCGTCATAGTTTCACTGACTGCTGTGGTGGCACTTAGCAGTGCGTGTGTGTGTTTGTGTATGTGTGTGTGTATGCATGGTCTCTCTTCTAATGTTCCACTCATCATTTTAATGGAACCAGGCGTGTAAAGTTACAGCTGTCTATGATATTGTATTGATGTGTGATATATGTTGTAAGATAGAAGAGAAAATTTGGAAACTCTCAGTGTGGACAGAACTGATCTCTGCACAGTTTGAACAGCTGCTGAAACAAACTGTAGGACCAGAGTTTTTTACTCAACTGAGCAAGAGGAAAAGTCGGAAACTCCATCACTCGTTCTTTACATGCAACAGTACAACTGTGCTGAATGGACTGCAGTGTAAAAACACAAAGCTACTGTTGTAAGAGGTGTTGTTAAATGAATAAAACTGTGTTTATGCAAATGGGAATGTTGACTTTCATTGTCTTTTTAAAAAGATGCATATTAAATTTAAAGTATATTTTTTTGGGCTTTTTATGCCTTTATGGATAGTATAGTAGAGAGAGACAGGAAATGGGGAGGCAGAGAGAGGGGGAATGACATGCAGTAAAGGGCCGTCCAATGCGAGAGTCGAACCGGGGCCAACTCCAGCGAGGACTGTAGCCTATACATATGGGGCGCCTGCTCAACCCACTGCGCCACTCAATACCTGCCAAAAAAAGATGCATATTAAATTTAATCTGGCCTGTATTTGTAAAGTTATTTTCCTGTGGACCAAAGAACAAAGCAAATGGTCAACCAAAGAAACATTAACGCCTTCAGGCTCCAAGAGAGGTGATACAAAAAACCATGCACAGTTTGAAAAGTTGAGACCAAAACAAGTTGAGGATCCCTGAAATGTTGTAGCCCTGTCTGTTCCCACAGTGTGAGACATTTCTGTTCTGACTGAGGTGGAGCCTCCAGCTCAGGGAACAGCTCTCACAGCAAATTATGATGGAACACATTGATTATAGAGTGGAGGAACATGCAGGAGCTATTCTGGGACTGCACTGCACACATGCACACACACACAAACAGATGATTACTATGATTATTTTGTGTTGGTAACAGAATCTCCTGCAAAATAAACTCATAAACTCATTATTATCTGTCTATGAGTGTGTGTGTGTGTGTGTGTGTGTGTGTGTGTGTGTGTGTGTGTGTGTGTGCGAGGTGCACAAATCAATAATTTATATTTGCATTGGTTCAAGTGATCAAGTGACAAGTGTTAAATGATGAACCAACACCACTGTCCCCTTAGGTCTCTTCTGGTTTTATAATCCACTGGTTAGTTACTAATTAGTTCAGTCTGACCACTGTGACTAACCTCAGTCCTCTACCTGACAGGTATATGAGACTGACCTTCATCATCTGGACACAAACATGTGTCCTCTGTATCTATATTACAACTGTTAAGGATTTTCAGCTACTCTCAAGTAAAGAAATATTCCCAGACAGGCAATCATCAATCCCATCATTACCCTCTCTCATGATCAAAAACCCCAAGAGCAGCGTCCATGTGAGGTGGTTTGGACCAGAGGATGAACTCTGTGGAGTTTTTCTGGGAAGAAAACTGGGGCAGACCCAGAACATGCTGGAGGGATTATTTATCAGGTCTGGGAGGGACTCCTCCCCCAGGAGGAGCTGGATCATGCCTTGCCTTGCCTGCTGCCACCATGGATGAGTGAATATAGCTGCCATCAACAAGTTGTGATGATTGTCACTATGTTCACTCAGATG
This sequence comes from Seriola dumerili, assembly GCF_002260705.1. Classification (NCBI taxonomy): domain Eukaryota; kingdom Metazoa; phylum Chordata; class Actinopteri; order Carangiformes; family Carangidae; genus Seriola; species Seriola dumerili. Next base: position 149,095 of record NW_019174343.1, read on the forward strand.
CAAATTAATTCTTTCAGCAACACGTGTGGGTTTATCTTCTTTGGGAAGTTGTAGTGCTGCCCTCCCTGGAGGCCCTCTCAGCCACCTTGGCCTCTCTGTTGTTGCTTGGTTCTGTCTCCATTGCAACACACTCTCCTCCTAGCTATTCTTTTTTATATTTAAGTAAATGTATCTTTTTTTTTTAAGTATATTTTTTGGGCTTTTGTGCCTTCATTGGACAGGATAGTATAGAGAGACAGGAAATGGGGAGGCAGAGAGAGGGGGATTAACATGCAGTAAAGGGCCATCCGATGTGGGATTCGAACCGGGGCCGACTGCAGTGAGGACTGTAGCCTATATAGGGCACCTGCTGAGACCACTGCGCCACTCAACGCCCCAAAATGTATCTTTTAAAAGTAGATGTGTTTCACTTCTTTCAGTGTTGTAGATGAAGTGTCTTCGTTTTCAGCCCCTTTTCTTACCTCATCTCCAGGTTTGGTGTCAGGCTAGCAGGGTAGTTGGTTTGCTCTTTGCTGTCTGTTAGGTTTAGATGGGTTGATATCTTCTCTTGTTGGTGATATAAAAGATACTTTCATTGCTTTGTTTCTTGCTTTTTCAATCTTTGTACCTTTATATCGCTTTTCATTGGTTTTTCGGTTTCCTCTGTTTCATTTTTTCACCCAAAAGTTGAGGACCTTTCAGGAGCTCATTTTGTCTATCTCTGTCTCTCTCTCTTTATCTGACTACTCTCTGACTGCTCTCTGTCTGCTCTCTATCTGCTTTCTGTCTGCGCTCTGACTGCTCTCTGCTGTCTTACTGCTCTCTGACTGCTCTCTGCTCTCTGACTGCTTTCTGTATGCTCTCTGACTGCTGTCTGCTTTCTGACTGTATTCTGACTGCACTCGACTGCTCTCTGACTGCTGTGTCTACTCTGACTGCACTTTGACTGCTCTCTGACTGCTTTCTGCTCTCTGACTGCTTTCTGTATGCTCTCTGTCTGCTCTCTGACTGCTGTGTCTACTCTGACTGCACTTTAACTGCTCTCTGACTGCTTTCTGTTCTCTGACTGCTTTCTGTATGCTCTCTGACTGCTCTGTCTGCTCTCTGACTGTTCTCTGGTTGTTTCAGTAAAGGGCTTCAGACATGTTCAGACATGTTGTCATCCTTTAAGGCTTTAAGGCCTCTGAAAGTAGATTTGAAGTAGAGAAGTGATTATGCATGAATTGTGTGTGTGTGTGTGTGTGTGTGTGTGTGTGTGTGTGTGTGTGTGTGTGTGTGTGTGTGTGTGGGAGGTGTGGGAGGCGTGTCTGGACCTGTGAGGCAGCATTGGTTGGATGGAAGTGGAGGATGAGTTGCAGCTCTCCGGTCATGTGCCTCATCCAGTCCTCTAAACCTCCTTTTACCTCTGTCTCCTGTGTCCCTTCATCCAGGGGCCCCTCCCTAATCACCTGTGTTTTCCTGAGAGGCCCCTGTGACTAATGCTGACTAACAATAACAGCCATAATTACAGTGACTCATGCACACTCACTCAGACACAGAGGAGACTGTGGATGTGGACGTGGCTCCGGGCCCTTCAGCCACCTGGGGGCCTCAGACAAACTCTGAGTTAGTCTGCAACTTACTTTGAGTTAATTATTTTACATTTGTTACGCATCAGTAAAAAACAAGGTTTTTGTTGTGACTCCAGATTATTAAACTGGTTTATGGTTCTGTTCAGTCTCTGACAGAACCTGATTCAGGTTAGAGAAAGATCCTGATATGGTTTCATCCACAAAAAGTTTACAACGTGCTTATTTACATTTAATCTAAACCTGTTTTACTAACCTGAACCAAAGAGCTGCTGCTGACTGAACCACAGACAGGACTCTGGATGTGAACCTGGTCTCTGGATGTGAACCTGGTCTCTGGATGAAAGCCTGGTCTCTGGATGTGAACTCAGTCTCTGGTGCCACAGTCCATCCACCCACACCACCTCCTAGATACTCTGTTATTAAGATGTAAGACAGTATTAAGACTGTTATTAATGACTGTAGCTTCATTCATTCAGAAAAATAAGTTACCTCCGATCATGATCCAGATTAATTTTCTACAGGACATATCTGCTGCTGCAGTTCAGTTTCATCACCATGAACACCCATTGTAGTTGACTCCATCCTACACACATAAATTCTCACTTAATTAAAAAGAAATGCAGTGTTTGTTCTTTTGTGAGTAAAGTTAGATAAGAAGTACATCCATCTGTTTAAGAGCCCTTTAAAAAAAAAAAGAATCGTTAAACCATGAACCATCTGTAGTGATGTTAGTAGCTCTGTGGATGGTGGTCAGCTGGTTGCTACAGATTGAAATATTGATAGCTATTGATGGGTTTCCATGAAACTCTGTAGACCAGTTGTTCCCAAACCTTTTCATATCAAGGACCCTAAACGGACACAAATTAGACCACAGACCCCATCTGATCAGATTTTTGCTTTCAGATGTGTTATTACAGAGTTTATAGTGAAAATAAATTATTCCTGTTTTTGATGCAGGAGCCCTGGGGGTCCCTAGACCCCACCCCTTGACGGATCTTTGAGAACCATTGTTATAGACAGTCACATTTCATAATGACTGTGGCGACTCCCAAACTCTTCCTCAGCATTTAACAATTAGCTCAAATCCCCACTGTGGAGCCTTTGTGTTGACATCTTCACTATCCTGTGTTGTTTTGTGAAGTATTGAGAGGCCAACACATTGTTGGTTTGGGACTTTTTAGAGTAACAGCAGCCTATTCCTTTAAACCAGGTTCAGTTTTTCACTTCAGCCAAATTTTCCTTCTAAAACAGACTCTGTTCAGAGGGTGAGTTTTGAAACATCATGATGAAGAACATGGACCACTTCCTCTTTGTCTGTGTTTCAACCTTGGTGTTTGTGATGTTCAGCTCTTCTGTTCCCTCTGTGACTCTCAAACTCTGAACTGACTCTGATCCTCTTTCTCTGGTCTGAGGAAGAAATAGGGGAAAGCAAGGAGTGGGAGGAAGAGGAGTAAAAATGGACAGGATGAAGGGCTAAGTGCTTTGACGCAAGTGGGAGATGAGGCAGAGGAGAAAAGGGAGGGAAGCAGAGAGGGAGATGGAGGGAGACAGCCGGAGGAGGAGGGAGGGGTTGATTGTTTCTGGAGCTCTGGAGGTTTCATATTTCTCTTTTCTTTCGATTCTCTGCTCACATGCAGATTGAAACTCTTCCTGTCTTTTCCTCTCTCTCTTATTTTCCTTAGACTAGTGGGACTTTCTGCAGACTGGCCCATTCCAGCCAAGCCCCAGCATGTTGTAGGCATCTGCTACCGACAGGAAGACCGGAGAGAGAGCAACAAAGAGGAGAAGAGAAGAGATTGAAGGAGGGGATGGTGAGGGAAGGTAAGAGCTGCTGCATGTGTTCTTTATTTCAGACGGTGGAGGGAGAGAAGGAGGGGATCTCCAGTTTCTTCTGTGCTCAGTTTCTGTCGGGAAGACGTAACTGTGTCCCTCACAGCTACATGATACAGCATTTATATATTGTTTGAAGTCTCTTTCTCATTGTTGCCCTGGTGTGTGAGTGAGGAATACAGTATCTTTATTTTCAATCTCCTCTGTGAGGCTGAGAACTGGCTTTGCTGAGTTTACAGATCACTGAGGATGACGGCAGCTAGAGTCAGCTCACATCTTGGTCTCAGACAGTTCTCAGAGCAGCAGTATAATCCATGTCCCCTGTCCTCTGCTCTTCCAGTAATACTCTACACTTGCTCTTCTGTGCAGAGCTTTTGAGCTCTGAGAAGGCAATGACTTCTCTCACTTCCATGGTGGATGGAGAAAAGTAAAAGACTGAGAAGGTCATGACTTAAATGTCAGACCAGTGGGCAGCTGTGGTAGAAAATCACTGTGTGAATGTGAATGGATGACTGTGACCAGTGCTGTGAGGCTTTGAGCGGTTGATAAGAGCAGAATAAGTACAGTTCCCAACATGTTTCAGCTCGTGGTCTTCACCACTGAACTGAGAATAAAGCTATTTTTATACTGTGACTTTTCACCTCAAGATGAACACGTCACAGAAGCAGAGTATTTATTAACTTTGATGTGGTGACATTATGAACATACAGGTTACTGTTAGAGAGGTGGGTTATCCTGCTGAACTATTTTCATGTGGTTTATTCTGAGATCAGCTGTAAGGTCGGATTTGAGCTTTTCAGTAACAGATGAAACTGATGTGTAAACATGTTGTGCTCTGTTCCTCTGGTGGTCGAGTGAATAATTACTGTTGTCTGTCAGGAGCGATAGAGGAAGGTGAAGGTGCCACAGGACCTTCAGGAAGGTGCGTATGTGGGCTGACAGAGTCTTTGTACCTGTCTGTACATGATGATAATTTCCCGTAACCATGACTGATCATCCCCTAACATTAGATTCTTAAATAAAGTTAGGTCCTTTACAAGTGGTGATGGTCTTGAGAGACCCTGATGAGAACATCAGATCAATTACTGATCTGAACAGATGTCTGGAGGACTTACAAATGGTAGTCTTGTTTCAGGAGAAATCACACCTGCATTAACATACACACATACACATACACACACACACACACACACACACACACAGCTGCACACCTGGAAAGGAGTGTATGTGTGAGTGTGTACTTATTCAGTAGATATATAGATGTATTTAAGCAGATGTATTTCTCTCAGGTCCTGGTCTTCATCTGAGTGAGAGTCTGTCTCATCTTTTCCTTTATGACTGAGTGACACAGCCTGGTCTCTATGTGACCTAGTCTGACAGTGACTGCCTGTTTCTGTGGTCAAGCTGTGTCCTCTCAGTCTGTACACACACACATGAACACAATCTCGTACATGCACAGTCTAAACAGAGTACACGTGTCAGTGATCAGTTCAGCTACTGGATGTTATGTACGTGTATGTAGAGTACACATGTGTGAGATGTTAGGATCTGAGACTGATGTGGATCCTGAACCATATGTTGGACCTGGTCCTCTGTCAGTCCTGTACTGACTGTTGTATAAAACCCTGTACACTGTGTTTGTATTAAAGCATCTGACAGTGACTCATAGGTTCACATGTAGACTCTACTTTTACCTGAACGTTCATGTAAAAACCCTCTGCTATGAATAATATTTTGTTTTACATGGTTGTCACACATAAAAACTGGGTCTAAAGCTTCTACTCTTATTTCCTGATTGAGAAATCTGGATCAGGCCCTGCACACCACCTGCTTGCTCAAGGTTGACAGGTGAAAGAGCAGAGAGTATATAGATGGTTAGAGGAGAGAGACTTAGACACATGTTTGAGCCTCAGTCAGACACAGACTCAGATGAAGAGTCTGCTGTGACCAGAATCAGAGACTAGCAGACATATCAGAATGGTAAGCGGTTAGCTTGTAACTGGCAGTGGCTGACGCAGTGTTAGTGGTTGTGCTAATGCTAACTCTCTCTCTCTGTACTGACAAGATTTCAGGTTTATTTAGCCCCGCCCCCCGTCCCCACAAGTTGACAGTATTGGTTCCTTAGGTTTGTGACCTATGAAACCCTGGCTGTCTGAAATTGTTTTTAACATTTGTTCACTGCAGTTCAGGGTGGAAACACTCCGTCAGCTGGATCTCATCATATAGGCCACGCCCATTTTCCCCAATAATTATTTTCAGCAAAATGCAACTTACTTTTTTTAAGTCCTCATTGGCATTAAGTCCGATATACATGAAACTTGGCAGAGAGAATCTATCAATGCTCCTGATGAAAGGATTTGTATTCCTTCAAAAGATGCGCAAGTTACAATGGAAGAACTTCCTGTAGCTAGTGGTCAAAATGGGAAGTGTTGACTAATTTTGGGGAAAATATTGGTATTAAAACGAAACTTAAGACTTTGGTTTCTCATGTGACTGGGGGTGGGGGGTGGGGGTGGGGGTGCTAATTGGCCGCTAGGGGGCGTTACAAACCTGAAAACTTTAAATCGTGAAAATAGCTACGTGGATTTGTATGAAATTTGGTGTGCTTGTTCAAGATACATTCTTGAGTCCATGGTTAAAATTTGGTAATGATTGATCAGAACGGGCATGGCCTACCACAGAAAAACTTAAATTCCTTATGTTTCACCTTTACAACTTCAAAAATACAACAACAAAGTTTTCCTCAGACTTGTGCCATCTTGATGGGCAACCAGGGGCGAATGGCATGGGGGGCTCATACCTGCTTACAGGTCTAGTTATTATTAATAAGGTTAAAAACTTGATTTTCATTGGAGGGGATCTTTAAACTGTGGCTCATTTCTAAGGTTGTGTAACCACTGTTCCCACATTACCAACACACATTAATCAATTATAACTGACCACTGATCAGATGTTAGACTGACTTTATGATCAGTTTCATCATGTAGAGAATATGACACAGCATCAGACAAACATCCAGCTCAGTAATATTAGACCATACCTTAACCAGATTTCTAAAATTAAAACTGCACACATTTCCAGTTCAGTGGTCAATATATTATTAAACTATCCAATGTTATTACCCATGAAATAAAAAACAATGAAATGCAGCCCTGAAATAACTTTTAAAAACTCAGACACTTTACATGAGCACCAAGCTGAGGATGAGACGTGTCAGATCCATTTTACCAGTTTGCATGCCGGCGAACAGCTTACTGTTTCTCGACTGCCTCTGTGTCTGTACTCAGTCATGCAATGACATTGCTACTTGTTGTTGTGGGTATCTTCTGTCTGAACAGAAAGACAAAGTCGACTGGCACTGGAAGAGGTCAATCATCTTTGCATAAACTACATCAGTTCATACACAGCTTAAGAAAGTATTTTATTTGTCCTCGCCAGTCATATTTGGTATACATGACTAAGACATACTATGAAAATCCTTACTACGTCCACACTACTATGTTTTCGTTTGAAAACACTGTTTTCAAACGAAAACAAATTACATCCAAACGGGCAAATGATCTCCATTTTATTACACCTGAAAGACATACAATCATACCTGATGGCACAGCCACAGATGCAGTAGGAAGGAGAGAAATTGATGAAATGCTGAAAGAAGTGCTGCGGACAAAGTTGCTTTGTAGTTCACTTTGGACTTCTCATGATATTCATAACTCGTAATACTTAAATGAAAAAACCCTAATGATTGAAGTTTAAACATTTACATTCACCTTCAGAGCACCTTCATAAAAACTTTATACATTCGTAAACGTTCATAAACCAGGTTGATTTTGTTACACTAACAACATCAAACATTCCCAGTCCAGATATGACACACACACGCACAGAATGAAGAGAAGGTAGGTAGAAGGGTTCAGTATTTTACAGTCAGAGAGACCCCTCTGTAAATTTATTAGTGTAAATATAAAGCCTATAGACTATAGCATTGTCCCTGAAACATGTTTGAGCTGGTTTCCAAGGAGACTGTGTCCTGAATGGCAATTTTTAAAGGGCCCCTACTGTTTCAGGGTGCCAATAAAATCAGCAGCCAATTGTCAATAATCACTGCATCTGGGTATTAGTAGTTTGATGAGACATCAGACAGGCATTTAAAGGTATCATATATTCTCATTAACTAAATATAAATATGTCCGTTCTGTTTAAGTTCAAATGTCCAGACTTTATAACTTATAAACATGGGCATAAATAAATCCTTGGTTGTTTTCTCTAACCATGAAGGCCAGGACTGAAGTCAGTCCTGACACTGAGCACTAAAGTCACTGGGCTCAGTCTCACATGTGTTTGTGACTCACTCTGGTTTAAAGAAGCTGAAACAGCTGCAGCTGTAACATCTTCATGACCAATGAACAACTGCCTCTTTAAACTGAGGAACTCTATCAACTGCCTAAACTGTCAGTTCAACTTCATATTTCAGGTTTACTGAAAATGTTAACATTAACCTGTGTTCCGTTTTACTCAAATTTTAAAGCAGCAGAGGAAATTAAGCAGAACAAACAACAAATAATTCACAGTGCAGTGAAAGCAAGTGGAACATTTTAGAGCCAGACCAGGTTTCTTAGGGATTAGGATCCTGTACTACAACTGTCCAGCCACAGGCTGCTGTCTCCTACTGGTCTCACTGTTCCTCTGCACATCCAGTCAGCTCTCTGCTCATATACCTGCAACACACCTTGGCTCTGAATAGTAGTGTAAAGAAGAATCGCCGACCTTGGCCTGTTGGTGTAGACCGTGTCAGCTTCAGACAAACTGACATGAACCTTATGGAAGGTGAAAGAGTCAAAGTTTTTCATCATGTTCATGAGATGTGTGTTTGTCACTTAACAGCAGCCAACAAGTGTTACATTTTTAGGTTAAGTTTGATTTGATATCATTTACAGAGGAAACCCTGGAAGGGATGGAGTTATCACTGCTGGGTTTGTGTGTGTGTGTGTGTGTGTGTGTGTGTGTGTGTGCGCATGCATGTCCTCCTGCTCTGTCCACCAGGGGGCAGCATGACCCAGGTTCTGTCAACTTGTGAGAGCTGTAAGGGTTGCTGTTGCCAACTGGGGCAGACATCTGCTGCCTATGTTTGGAGCAGACCTGCTGTGAAGTGATGAAACCAGGCCAGCAGGTGATTCTTGAGCAGAATCTGTTGTAGCTGGAGAACAGCATCAAAAACCACCTGACCTGCAGCCTGTTGTTAGTGTGGAGGCTGGTGCCTCTGTATGACTCGGGTCTGATGTTAACTGTAGTGCAGCTGTGTCTGTGGTGAAGCTGTCATGGCGAAGAGCAGATGCCAGTCTTTATTCTAGAAACCCACTGATCATCAGAGTCTCTCTCTCCCCAGTCCTCTAGAAAACACCTTCAAACATCTCAAACATACTGTGGTCATGTTCAGGCTCCAAGCACTGAGGTCAAGGTTCAGGAAAGAGGGTTAATGAAGTTTTTTGTCTATTTCAAGCCGACTCTTTAAATATTTATCTATAACCAGGACATTTCCCACATCTTGTTGAACAGGATGTTAATGATGCTGGAGGAAAATGACTGAAGGCAGTAAACATGTTGCAGAGACGTTCAGTCTAAACATTTTGTGACTGTGCAGATAAACGTTAATGAATGAATGTTGTTGAAGAAGTCTCTGAAAATGCTCATCAGGAATATTTAACACTGATAGAGAAGGTCTGTGATGGATCATAAGCCTCTTCATATAAACTCAGTCTCAGTTGTTTGTTAGACACAGTTCAGTGTCCTGCATGTTATCAGTGCTTACTGCATACCAGCTAATGAAGCATTGGAGTCCCTCAATCTGGAGTTCAGTTTCAGATAAATGGCACATAGCTCCTGAGTCAGACTGTCCCAGCTGATACATGTGCTGCATAAGGAACTGATGATATAACATTATACATATTAAAATGCTAATACAGTCAATTAACATACTGATTAAAACAAAAGAACAATGTCTAATAACAGTAACATTAATTGTTTTATACAACCGATGATATTTAATATTTCTCTTTAACAAATTGGTTGAATATAAAATTATTTTTACTGAAGATTAAAATAATTATAAAAATATATACTGTATATAAGTTATTTTAATTGCAAAATTGCCAAATTAAATCCAGTCCCCTTTTAATCACCTGAGTATGTGTCCACTGGAGCCTCAGGTTTTTGTTCTTGGTTACAGGAAGTGGAATCTAACGTGTCTTCTGCTTTTGTAGGTCGGATGTGTTGTTCAGTCAGAAGCTTTTCTGCTCAGCACAGTTGTAAAGAGTGGTTGTCTGAGTGACTGTAGCCTTTCTGTCAGCCCCAACCAGTCTGTCCTTTCTCCTCTGACCTCCGACCTCTCTCATCAAGACAGAGCTGCTGCTCAGTGCTTGCTTTTATTGTTGGCTTGTAACTCTAAACTCTAAACACTTGGTAAATATTATAAAGTAATCTTTTTTTGTGTCCTGGCAGAGTTTGTTATCATTTATCAGTTTGACCTCTGACCCTGAAACATCTACATTCAAATCAAAGGTCTTATGTGGGGGCTCCTGTTAGTCCTGCTGGGTTCACCACGTTACTCCACTTATCTCACTGTGTTTGTTCTGGTCACACTGTGCAGTGTTTTAGACTGTCAGCAGCTGGCTGGTTGTTGTTTTCAGCAGTGTCTGACCCACAGAGCGGAGCTGTGAGATCAATAGGCTCATGGCTGTATCATTGTTCATAAACATCATGTCAAAGCTTTGGTCTGTTGGAGCAGTCTAAATGCTGAGAGGAGGGTCAGACCAGGTCTAAATGCTGAGAGGAGGATCAGACCAGGTCTAAACACTAAGAGAACAGTCAGACTGGGTCAGGTTTGATCTGCAGTACGTTTGAGTGTTTAAATTAACTCTGTCTAGTTTCAGTTTGAATTATTGGCCTCTACTTTAATTTCACTGCCTTTGGTGGATGTGGTTTTTATGAAATAGTAATTCTATGGTGATTTTCATTGTATTTGAATTAACTGTATTAAAAGAGTTAGTTACAGTAGAAACACGGAGAGCAGCCGGTATGAAGCTCCAATTTACCTGGAGGTGGTGGAATTAACATTTTAATAAGTACTACAGAGATCAGAGTTTAGCTTCAGGATAATGTAAATTAATTATGAATACAGACTGACTGAAGGAATCATGGTTCAGGTTAGGGCTAAACTGTTCCTGCTACATTAAGTGTCCACTTAGTACAACAACATCCAGAACCTCTGACAGGTCCGCAGTGAGGTTCTGGAGCAACATGTGGTACTATCCCGACAAGTCTTCTTCAGGGACATCCCTGTTCCACAGTCTGCACGTAGCTTCATAGTAAAAGAGTGTGGGCTCTAAACTAGTCTGCCTTTGGTCCAGGCCCATCTTCCACTGAGAATGTGTGGCTTATAATGAAGCACAACATACAACATCAGAGACCCTAGGCTGCTCAGCAGCTTAAGTCTTATGTCAAAAGACAATGGGAAAGAATTTCACAGTGTCATTAATCACCTTATTATAATTAAACTGATCTGAGAGAAAAATGGACATCTGCTCCTCTTCCTGGATCTGGTTTCAGAATGTAGAGAATCTACTCCATGGTAGATATGTGTGCACGTCTCTTCAGATGTACATGTGTCAGTATCAGTGAAGTGTTTCAGAGACTGAGAGAACCTGCTGCTCTTCACCTGGACAGGTTGCTACCTTCGTGTTCCTGTAATATCTGCATGTGGTAGGTTGTTGGTTGTGTAGGTAGATTTGCATAAAAGTAGGTGATGATTGGCTATGTTGAATGATGCTAACAGTTTAGCTATCTGCTAACTGAAATGAAGGGCTCGCAGCTTTTTTTCAAGATTTTTTACCTCCAGCCGCTTTAAAGCTTGGTCAGCCACATTGAGTATAACAGTTTTAAACTAGAAAATTCCTGGAGAAATTTACGTATTTTTTATTTTTTATTATAGAAACTGGATGTGATGGTGTCATCATCTAGTACAAAGTATGTGAAGCATTGCTGGTGATACTACTGTATTTGCTTGTCTGTGTCGGTAGGAACTGCTTAAACATTCTAACACAGAGCCTACAGTAAGCTCCTCTTACCTGTTTCAGGTTTTGAAAATAAGAGCCTCTAATAAGCCCTTCTTACCTGCTTGAAACTCTTATTTTGAAGGTGAATCCACATGATGGACATCGGGTTGGCATTTGTCTGTCAATATGTGTGTGTGTGTGTGTGTGTGTGTGTGTGTGTGTGTTTGTGTGTGAATGCATGCATGCATTCATAAAGCAACACATTTATAGAAATAGTCCAAAGATGATTCCATAAAATACAGTAATATAAAAAGTAATTTTTTCAAAAATATTTTACTTAACAAATTTAATTTTCTTTACATTGACATTTACCATGCCTGGAGTGATTAGCATGATCTACTCAATGTTAATGGTCTCTTTCTTCATAGAAAGCAATAATATTCACTGACTACTCTACACATCCATGGTTCACATGTGCAAAGAGTGGCAGTCCAATCACACCAGTAGACGCAGAAGCAATATGGCTACATTCTGCTAAAATCATCAGAGACAATTCTTCTGTGAAGCAAATATAAGAGAACCATGAGCATCCCTGTCCATGTAGAAAGACTGAACGCCTACAATCAGTCAAAATTAACATATCTTAAGGCTTCTTGTGATTATTAGCTCCATCTCCAGAAAGCGTACTTGGTCCACAGGGCTGAATCAGCAAACAGGATGCAGACAGTTCCACCGGGACTCAGCTGACATGTAGACCTGACTTTGAGTACATTGTAAAAAAAAAAAAAACTTAAAAAAACAGTAATATTCCGGCAGCTGCATGCAGCAGAAAAATACAGTAAAATAACGGAAAATAAAAATCTCATAAAAAGACAGTAATTTTCCATTATTAAAATACAGTTTATAGCTTTAATTTTACATGAGATTTTCCGTATTTTTTTGGCTTTTTAATGTTTAATAAAGAATATTTACCCGTGTAAAAACAATGAAATTACCTATAAATAAGGTCTAACATTGTTAAAATACAAACAATAAGGCTTAAAATTGCAGAAAGGTACTGTTATTAGTTGGTTTTTATTACATAATTTTACATACAAAACTTGTATATTAATTCATATTTGATGTAATAAAATGATATACCACACATAAAAACAGTTAATTTATCTTTCAAAAAATGTCAAAAACTGTTGAAAAACTCGGTTGGGAGTTTAAAATTGCAACAATCAACTGTTCATTTTTGGTTTTTACATGTAATTTTACATAGATTTCTTACATATTTAACATACCTTTCATGTTAAAAAATTATTTTATTAATAGTATCTTAGCCTGTTTTGGTAAAAAGCCAAAGACCTTTGGTTATATAACACTATCTTACACTACTAAAAACATCAATGAAAAATACATACAAGGCTAAAGTTGGATGTAATACTTTAATGACCAAAAAGATTGTGAACATTAAACAAGATTTTTTTTAAAAATAAAAATACATGAGTGCTCAGTGTGATACTTGCAGATCATCTTGATGGTTAAAGGGGACATATTATGCAAAATGCACTTTACCATGGATTTCTAACAGTAATATGTGTCCCCGGCCTGTCTACAAACCCCCCAAACATGAGAAAAGTCCATCCTCTCCGTCTTTTGCTTGCTCCACCTTTCAGAAAATGTGTGCTCATGCAGGCTAATTGGAGATTTTCCCTTGATGTCGTCATGAAGGGAAATAACACCTCCCCCAGGTGGGTGACACTCCCCGAGCTAGGTGTGTGCTCCGCCCTCTGAGTCCGCCTTGCAGCCGCTATCATTTATTCCCTCGCATCACCGGCTCCGGTAAAACTATGTTCTAGGTACGAACGATGCACGCTAGTCGATCGGTTGTTGACTGTACAAACCAACACAGAAGTCTTTTTACCCCATACGTCTGAGGATCTGAAGACCCAGTGGATTTGTTTTATTTTATTTTTGATGGAAATGTCCCCGCTACAACTCCTAAAGTGTTGTAGCGGGCTAACCATTTCACTTCGGACTGCTTTCTCAACGAGGGCCAGTACAATGTGGGATTCGCTACATTCTGAAAATAAAGCATGGATCTGCACCAACTGTCCGAGACCCAACTTCAAACTTGGGAGCTGTAAGTTTTACCATTTTTTGTTGCTTTACTGTATGTACACGAGAGCCTGTTGCATGTGTTGTTAGCATGGCAGCTAATGTGGCTAACGTTTTGCCTCATCTACACAGCCGGGTATAGCTGGGTACAGATTGTATGCAATTCTTCTGCTTGGTATCGCTGTGTGACGTTGATTAGAGCCACCCTGCTAACTTTATCACACTTGAAAGGCGTTTTAGCTGTCTGTAAAGTCAAGCCGGTAAAATTCAGACTAAACAAGCTTTGCAGTGATTAGCATAGGTGTCTGGGCTTGTTTGTTAGTGTTGTGGAAGTTATTATTGAGAGTCATGCCTTATGATGGTCGTTTTAACGTTTATATTATGTTTACAGATACAGTGCCTGTAGGGAATATCCTGATAAGTGCAAAATTACAGGGAATATGTGAAAGGGGATAGTCTATAATACACATTTTTTGCATTTTGCACGGATAGTGAGCTATTTGCAGCATTTACAAGCTTTTGACAACCCAGTTTACACATAATTGAGTGCAGTTGTTGCTATCATTTTTGCACTGCTTGCAGCTGTTGCCATAACTATACATTTGAGGATATGTTGGTGTAACCTCTGTTTCATCTGTTCAGGCCAGCACATCAAGTGCATCTATACAGCTTCCTACAACAAGGGATGTTGCATGCCAGACTGACCGACTGGAGACGCGTACTGTAGGCACACAGTTATCCTTGAAGACTCTTCAGCCTCACATCAGAAGTACAGGTCTGTAGCCATCTGAAGTGCATCTACTTTTGATAAACAGTCATTTATCAGTCTTGGAATGCTGTGCAGGTAAATGAAGCTGTGGTTACTTAGAACTTTTGAGAGTGTGTAGGCTAAGGTGTGTCAATATTAACATCTTTGATTTTCTCTTTACTGTACCTCCAGACTCTACCTGGCTGCCATGTACTACAATGAAAATGCTGACCGACCACAAGCCCAAACAAAAGAAGGTGAACCACTCTTCAAGGTCCACTTTCCAAAGGCCATGAAGGGAGAATGCAGAGCTAAACCAGTTAAGACTGAGCCGACATTCTATAAGTGTTATATTATTTTATTTTTCAACCAAGAAATGTTTTGTACACATTGTATTAAGTATTGCTCATATAATGTTATGACAGTTCCACCAACAACAAAATACAGTAAAGAAAATGTCAGGAGGTAGTTAGAAATAGACTTTCAGTCATTGTTTTGTAAAAAAAACAACAAAAAAATAAAAATTGTAAACAAAATCTTTTGTGTTTTATCAAACACGGTATGTAGTGGACCCGGGACCATACACAGAAGCTGCTTTGGCCATCCCCATCCCAGAGGACCTCACTGCACAGTTCGAGCGGCCTGAGAAGGAGGAGGTCATATCCAGCTATGTGTCCCAGTTCTATCATGGGCCAGTCTATACTGGCCTGTGGCGTCAGGAAACACGGCATGGATGCGTAGGACCACGCAGGCTGGAATGACGACCCAGATTCTGCGACGAAGGAAGCCCCAGCACCAGCTCACAAAGCTCCTATAGGCTAGATATCTGTACCAACTAAAACAACTGGACAGGGCATTTAGTCTTGCAAACATATCTATGTTGTGTCTCACAATTTTTATATGGATCCAGTGAATCCTACAGCTTTTTTATTATCACTGATTATAAGTGCCTCATTTGATGTAAATAAATGCTTGATTGTTTCTAAAGAAATGACTCCTCTGAATTCATATATTATATGCTGATAGAACAACCTTACAAATCAAGGGAGAAGCTAAACTAATTTATTTGAGGGTGTGTTACTCCATTTGTGGTGTGTTATTACCATTGTAAAATGATGTGCACTGAAGTAAAACAAGACTGCCTAACATCTTTTATTTAGATTGAAACTATATGTTTTTACAAAGAAGCAAAACGTACTGGTGTATTCCTCTCAACCGTAAAGTACCGTAGTCAGCGCGGTGTATGTTGCAGGCATTCTGGAGGGAGTACACATTGAGGCAGACCGGCTCCAACCAAGGACAGCCTACCATACATGGTAATTCTTCCTCGATCTCCCATAGCCGTCTGGTAACCTACATAGAATTACAAATGGTAAATGCTATGGTTTATTATAAATGTAATGTAATCAAAACAAATTACTGATTAGTTTGTCTAGTGAGAATGCTACCTGTGGTATCTCCTAGCAGCAGATATTCTCAGCTTTTGTGGGCATGGTTGTACAGTTTCCACAGGAGCACCTATCCGAAATATAGAGAAAAATGGTAACATTCACCAGAATATAAAGCTTATGAAATTCAAAAACTGACAGACAGTGGAGCTAAGGTGGGTAAGAAGTAAGCTTGGCTACATATCAAGCGTATATAACATGGGTAATTTATAACATGTCACTTATTGCATATACTGTGGAGCTTGACAATAGTGTAGAAAACGCTGCACAGCCTCGTCTTTGACTAAAGATGAATGTTGCTGACAGACATGTTTATGCTGATTTACATCTTTCATTGTAATACACAAAATAAATTTACTACATAAAGGAAGATGTCATGATGAGCATTTCTGCTCAAAACATTGATAAAAATTAATAAAATAAAAATGATTTACTTTGTCAGCATCTATTAAAGTATCTTACTAGTCTCGACATTGAACACCTGTAGCAGTCCTCAGTCAACAAACATTTTCATAGACTGTAAAAGTATATCTAAGGAGGCATGACAGATAACTACATTACACAATTCACAATAATGCTTATTTACCAAAAGAGCTCCCAGTAATGACGCGACAGTAACAGTTAGCATTAGCTACCTAGCTACATGTTAGTAACTGTGTGCCAGCACACATCAACAAACTGAAAATGTAAGTGCAAAATACACAAAATTGGTTACCAACCATTCAGAAATTTCGTGCTGCAATTGTAGAGTTTGAACTTCTTCAGGAGCCTCTCCCTCTGGGTCAGATTCTGAATAAAAGTCATATGGTTGAACCAAAGCGCTTCTGACACCAGGTCGCCGGTCACCGTAAACATTACAGCATGGTGCCAGAATCCCAAGCTGCATCCCCTTCCAGAGAGGCGTGGTCAGGCAGAGATCATTTACATTTAAAGCTACAGACACAGAAACAGCCTGTTCTGAACAGGGCTGAAAAAGAGAGGTTTACAGGCATGCTGAAATATAGGATCGGAGTGTATTTTTTAGCAAGAAACTTCAAAGACATGTTTTGGGGACCTCTGAGATTTATTTAAACTTGTTGAAAAGGAGCATAATATGTCCCCTTTAATCTTGCAAATACATGATCATGAAATTCATCATCATGCCTTCAGGACGACCAGTGGAATTATCATAAAGTGGAGTTATTACTGAAAATTACCCAACCCCCACATCTGTGGCTCCAGCTGATCAGGCATCCACTCCTGTCCTGACAGATGGAAGGAGGCTGTCATTCTGAGCTCTGACAGTAGTTGAGACCACCTGGGGTTTTTATTTGAGCACTGAGAAAACCAAGACAGAGAGAGAGAGAAATACTGATACACAGAGAGAGGGAGAGAGAGAGAGACAGTGAGAGAGAAGGGTGGGGGGGCAGAGAGAGAGAAAGAGAGATACAGATACAGATAGAGAGTGAGAGGGATAGAGAGAGAGAGGTGGCCAGCAAATGAGATAAAGATAGAGAGAGAGACCATATTAGAGATAGTGTACATCAGCCAGTCTGAATAAGCTGAGTGTTGCAGTTTTCAGCCAGGATACTGTGTGTGTGTGTGTGTGTGTGTGTGTGTGTGTCTATGTGTTTGTGTGTGTGAGAGAGAGAGAGACAGAGAGAGAGGGAGGAGGGGGATAAAGCAAAAGAGGGAGGGTGAGACAGGTGGGGAAACGAGTAAAGAGAGAGTCATGCAGTCTGTAGGAGAGAGACGAGGACGGCGGTGGGTATTTCCCTCCTCCCCTCCATCCCTCCAGCTACTCTCCACCTCTCTGTTCATTTCTCCATCTCTCCTCCGTGTCTCTGTCCATTTGTCCCATCTCCTACGCTGCTGGTTCATGACTGATCCGGGGGAAGATGTTGAAGTTTCGTGTGGACAGGAGAGTCAGGTAGGTGGAGACATAATGAAGGAGGTGACACGCGGTGGGTGGGTGGGGGGTGCACTGATGGAGGAGTGGATGGCCATGAGCTTGGAGGTCAGAGATGACTGCAATGCAGTGCCACACAGCAAATTCACCACATTGTTGTGTTGGGCTGGTTTACAGTGTTGAGGTTCTGACAGACAGAGGAAACATGTGTAACACTGCAGGTGTACCATCACATTGATGAACACCTAAGACTGATACTTTAACATCCGGGTGTCTGGACGATGGCTCAGGGATTTGATGGCCTCCAAGGTGAGTATCACATCACTAACACTTATCCTGTTATTGTTACTGTGTATTAAAATGTGTTTATGTCGAGGACATGATGAAACCTTGTAACATTCCTAACGTTACCACCGTTGTTTACTTCCTGGTTAGCCCGTTGTGTAGCCCAATGTGCTAACGTGAAGCTACCTTGTTTGACAGTAGCTTTAAGCTGCTGGGTCAAACAGATAGTCACTTGACTGTGTGTCGGTTCTTGTCTGTTGAGTTACCTTCTGTGGTTTCAGTTTAAGTTCAGTAACATTAATCACTTCGCATCATTAAATCAACTGTATGTTCGTGAATTAACTCAGCTACACAAACTCACTCCTGTTGTTTCAAATATGACCAAATGTCATTTTAGGACCAAATATTACCAAATTTGGTCATGTTAATTATCAGCCTTCAGGTGAACCTCCTCATGTTTTCAATAATCTGATGTATCTCTGGATTTGTAGCAGTCAACATGATCATGATGAACCCCATCCAAACCCTCACACTCCAGGTGAGTAGTAGTGAATTTTTCCTGTTCAGTTTCCATTATGGAAACATGACTGTGTGAAATTAGATGTTTATTATTCATTCAGATCATAGTGATGTTAGAAGGTTTACAGATGAAGACTAGAGACGCAGAGATGTTATACTTTGTTAGCGTAGAGGTCACACTAACATCAGCTCATTAACAACATAAGCTGTTAGTCACAGTTCTCAGGTAATTTGCAGAACTCATGAATTTGTGATTTACTTTGATTCTTTGGTAAATCTGATCCTCAGCCTTTTTGGGATCATCTTCACAAATCTTTTTTTTCTCCTTCAAATACTCCTTTATTCAGGGTACAACAACACATATAGGAATATATGATTTTTCTTTTTAGCATGAACATCCTCCAAGCCCTCAAAGAAGGCCTTGAGGTCAAACATACGAAAAAACAGTCTCTGAATAGAAAATAACAAATAATAGATTATAATGAAATAAAACTGAATATACCAATCATATAGAAAATACACAATACAATAAAAAGTGAAAACAGGAAAATCATATAAAGAATCTGAGTTGATACAGAGAAAAGAAAAAATAAATAAATAAATGAATAAGAGAAAGAAATAGGAAGGGGAGGTGGGGAGGTAGGGACGTAGCTGCGGAGGTGGAGGGTCAGTCAGGGGGCAAAGTTTGTAAGGAGTTGATGTATTCTATGAAAGAGCTCCATTTATGAAAAAATTTAGCTGAGGTGCTTTTCAGAGAGAACATTATCTTTTCTAATACGTATGTCTAACTGTGAGGGATTAAAATAAGAAGAGTCAACAGAGACCCCAAATATCGCCATAAAAGGGCTCATCTTTATATTGATCCCCAGAACCTTTGTCAAAGTCATAGAATAATCTGTTCAAAACTTCTGTGGTCTGGGACAAAAGAAAAACATATGATTCAAATTACAAGAGGAAGTGTTACATCTGTCACATTGGTCTACAACAGGCATGTCCAAAGTCTGGCCCGGGGGCCAATTGCGGCCCGTATTCAAATTTTCACCAAATTTTCATAAAATCAATAATATGCGGCCCGCCAGCACTGTTAACCACAGTATAAAATACACGCGTACAAAAAAAGCTATTTTACATTTCACCAGAAGATGGCAGTAGACCTGTGGCCGCACTCTCGCCGCCGTGACCCTTGTGTGATCATTTCAGCCCAGCCCATTTCTGACATGGCGACTGTAATAAAAAAAAGAAAAGTTGACAGCAAGGGCCGCCGCTTCCAGGACAAGTGGAAATTGGAATATTTTTTCGCTGAATTATGAAGCAGTCGGCACCAACAGCTCCCTCTTGTCAACTTCTACCGCCAGCTGGATGAAGGCAGGTTCCAAGAGATTCGAACATTTGCTAAGAAAATGCTGAGCTTGTTTGGCTCGACATACTTGTGCGAGAAGACATTCTCGGTTATGAACATTAACAAGAGCCGTGTGAGGACGAGACTAAGTGACTCTCAACTGCGTGACGTCTTGCGCATCAAAACCACTGTTTTTGAGCCAGACCTGGACTACATACTGCAGTCGAGATCTCAGTGTCACCCTTCACATTAGTGCAGGCAAGATATGTGTTTAGTCCTCTGAGGTGAATAAATTCTAAAATCTCAGTGAACTGATTTTTTTGTGATGATCAAAACCACAGTTTTGAATATGCACGGACCACTGTTTTGAATTTAGAAGTTTACAGTGAGCATTTAATAGTGAATAATATGTAATGTTTCAAATGAACCTAACAGTGGTGATTGCTCTAAGACTGCAAGGGAAGCTCAGCTTCCCTAAAATGTCAACAAAATAAGTCGTCAAATATGTACTGTTGTGTGTACATTTCATTGACTAAATATGCGCTAGAACACGTTCATCTTTTGTTCAGAATCAGCTACTTATCACAGGTAACCGACACGACTTCCTTCTCGTTCATCCCCGCAGCGCCACAGTGCTTTACACAGTGTAGACGCCGAGCATCTACTGACTTCAACGGGGAAGCATAGAGTGGGTTGTTCCACTGCAGCGAAACTAGACGGTCATTGGATAAATGCTGGGCTTTGTCCCGCCCATCGGACGCTCAGCGTCTCTGGGGGTCTATGGGGCAGTGGGCTGGCCCAGACGCTCGGCTTCTGCATGATGATTTGATGATCTGCCTGAAGCTGAGTCCCTTTTTGATTGACAGCGAAATGAGCGAATCAGCAATCTTGAAGTATAAGCGTCCACCGGAGCATTTTTCAAGTTTTTCATTCCGTTGTTCGGAGTTGATCTGGAGACGTTACTGATCCTCAGCGACTTTGTCTTTGTTAAAAACGAATAGCATTGTGTTTGGCGACTCTCTTCTGTCACTCTGCGAATTTACATATAAATAAACGGACACATTTTATGATGTAGGCCGAAAATGAGCTTCCCCTCCTTATAAGACCAGCAGCTGCCACTGGAACCTAGATATGTTTCATCTTCCCAAAAGTTTTTTTTCCAGACAGACTTTTTCTTCATTTTATTTGGTCTTCAAATATGAAAGGCAGAGTGATTTTGGCAAAGAAGTATGCCATTTGCAATAAAAATTTCATAAAATAGTTCATTTGTATTTAATGTTAATGGTTCAAAGACTGTCAAGCTGAATGGTCGGCCCCCACACATTTTCACCTTACCAAATCTGGCCCTCTTTGCAAAAAGTTTGGACACCCCTGGTCTACAACTGTGATGGAGGCTTAGGTTAGTAGACTGGCTTCTCTAGTTTGTAATCGCAGAGTGTGTGTCTGTTAGAACGCAGTCTATAAAGTTCCCCCAAGACTTAGGTGAAGAATGAAGCAGGAGACAGTCAATCCTCTTTATGGTGCTTTAATGGTGTAGACAGCATACAGATGTGTTGAAGGTGGGTGGTTGATGTGTGTGTTGGTGTGTGTGGTTCTGAAATAAACCAAACAATAAAGCCATCAATAAACAACTCACAATAAGCTTGACTATAGCACACAATCCAAAGTAATAATATAATGTAATTATCCTTAGCATGGAAATATGAAACATCCTATAGAGAAGGAATCATATATATATATATATAATTACAAACATCACACATTTCACTGACTGACAAAGGAACGCTCAGTAGCATTTACATTAGCAATGAAAGCTAATACCGCTAGAGATACACTAAAGCCCCAAATATAACCTCAGTTAACAGATATATACAGATAAATATAACAACAATGCAAAATACGTCCAGCGAATAAACAATGTTACTTACGCTTCTCTGGACGCACACTGAACCACAAAGGGCAGATCAACTGTTACAAAGTAGCAACACAACTTTCTTCTACCAGCCATACACACAGCTCACCATCGTCAGTCTCTTTTTCTACCTCTCACAAGCGGTGGCACTCTGCCCTATTGAGCGCGACAGCGCCCCTAGTGGTTGGATCTGGCAAAGTCACCTGCTCTGTCATGCAGCCTTCAGAACAACAACATTTTGATAGATTTCAGATAAACAACATTTTGACAGCTCCTCCTTGAACTGTCACCTTACCGTGGTGGAGGAGTTTGAGAGCCCTAATGACCCTAGGAGCTATGTTGTCGGTGGCATTTTGCCCCTGGTAGGGTCTCCCAAGGCAGATTGGTCCTAGGTGAAGGGCCAGACGAAGAACGGTTCAGAAGATCCTTATGACGAGTACTAACAAGAACCCCAGTACCCGGCCCGGAGGGACACCGGGGCCCCGCCCTGGAGCCAGGCTTGGGGTTGGGGCCCGTGGACGAGCGCCTGGTGGCCGGGCCTTTGCCCATGGGGCCCGGCCGGGCCCAGCCCGAACCGGCTACATGGGTTCGTCTCCCAGTGGGCTCACCACCTGCAGGAAGAGTCAGAGGGATCCGGTGCATTGTGGATTGGGCAGCAGACCAAGGCAGGGGCCTTGGCGGTCCGATCCTCGGTTACGGAAACTGGTTTTTGGAACATGGAACGTCACCTCTCTGGCGGGGAAGGAGCGGGAGCTTGTGGAAGAGGTCGAGCGATACCAGCTAGATATAGTCGGCCTCACCTCGACACATAGCGTCGGCTCCGGAACCCAAGTCCTTGAGAGGGGCTGGTCTCTCCTCTTTGCTGGAGTTGCTCCGGGTGAGAGGCGGGTGGGCTTTTTGGTGTCCCCCAGGCTCTCTGCCTGTACGTTGGAGTTTACCCCGGTGGACGAAAGGGTTGCGTCCCTGCGTCGGGGATCGGGTTCTGACTGTTGTCAGCGCTTATGCGACTACCCACCCTTTTTGGAGTCCTTGGGACGGGTGCTGGAAAGTGCCCCGAAAGGGGACTCCATTGTCCTACTGGGAGACTTCAACGCTCACGTGGGCAATGACAGCGTGACCTGGAAGGGTGTGGTGGGGAGGAACGGCCTGCCTGATCTGAACCCGAGCGGCGTTCAGTTATTGGACTTCTGTGCTAGTCACAGCTTGGCCATAACTAACACCATGTTCAAGCATAAGGATGTCCACAGGTGCACTTGGCACCAGGACACCCTAGGTCGCAGGTCTATGATTGACTTTGTAGTCGTATCATCAGACCTGCAGCCGCATGTTTTGGACACTCGGGTAAAGAGAGGAGCAGAGTTGTCAACCGACCACCACCTGGTGATGAGTTGGATCAGATGGATGGAAGACGCCGCGCAGACCTGGCAGGCCCAAACAGGTTGTGAGGGTCTGTTGGGAAAACCTGGCGGAAGAACCCGTCAAGATGATTTTCAACGCACACCTCCGGCAGAGTTTCGACCGCGTCCCGAGGGCAGTGGGGGACATTGAGTCCGAATGGGCCTTGTTCCGCTCTGCTATTGTTGAGGCGGCTGTTGCAAGCTGCGGCCGCAAGGTAGCTGGGGCCAGTCATGGCGGTAACCCCCGTACCCGCTGGTGGACACCGGCGGTGGGGGAAGCTGTCAGGCTGAAGAAGGAGGCCTACAGGCTGTGGTTGGCCTGTGGGTCTCAGGAATCAGCTGACTGGTACCGGCGGGCCAAGCGGAGTGCAGCCGCGGCAGTTGCTGGAGGCAAAAACTCAGACGTGGGAGGAATTCGGTGAGACAATGGAGGAAGACTATCGATCGGCTCCAAAAAAGGTTCTGGCAAACCGTCCGCGCCTCAGGGGGGGAAGGCAGCAACTTGCTCACACTGTACAGTGGGGGCGGGGAGCTGCTGACGTCAACTGAGGATATAGTAGGACGGTGGAAGGAATACTTTGAGGAGCTCCTCAATCCCACCAACACGTTTTCCGTAGAGGAAACAGAGACAAGAGACCTGGGGATGGATGATCTAATTCCGGGGCAGAAGTCGCCGATGTAGTGAACAACTGCACGGTGGCAGAGCCCCGGGGGTTGATGAGATCCGCCCTGGGTATCTTAAGGCTCTGGATGTTGTAGGGCTGTCTTGGTTGACACGCCTCTGCAACATTGCGTGGACATCGGGGCAGTGCCTTTGGAGTGGCAAACCGGGGTGGTGGTCCCCATCTTTAAGAAGGGTGACCAGAGGGTGTGTTCCAACTACCGTGGAATTACACTCCTCAGCCTCCCTGGTAAGGTCTATGCCAGGGTACTGGAAAAGAGGGTCCGATCGATAGTTGAACCTCAGATTGAGGAGGAGCAATGTGGTTTTCGTCCTGGGCGTGGAACTGTGGACCAGCTCTTTACCCTTGCTAGGTGCTGGAGGGAGCATGGGAGTTTGCCAATCCAGTCCACATGTGTTTTGTGGATTTGGAGAAGGCTTACGACCGTGTTCCCAGGGGCACCCTGTGGGGGGCACTCCGGGAGTATGGGGTGGATGGCCCCTTGTTAGTGGCCATTAAATCCCTGTACCAAAGGAGTGTGAGCCTGGTTCGCGTAGCCGGCAGTAAGTCGGACCTGTTCCCAGTGAGAGTTGGACTCCGCCAGGGCTGCCCTTTGTCACCGGTTCTGTTCATAATTTTTATGGACAGAATTTCTAGGCGCAGCGGGGTGGTGGACGGGTTTTGGCTTCGGTGGCGGAAGGATCTCGTCTCTGCTTTTTGCGGATGATGTGGTCCTCCTAGCTTCATCGAATGCCGACCTTCAGCTCTTGCTTGGGCGGTTCGCGGTTCCGCGATGAAAATCAGCACCTCCAAGTCTGAGGCCATGGTTCTCAGGATTGCCCGCTTCAGGTCGGGGGGGAGGCTCTGCCTCAGGTGGAGGAGTTTAGGTATCTCGGGATCTTATTCACGAGTGGGGGTAAGATGGAGCGGGAGATCGACAGGCGGATTGGGGCGGCGTCAGCAGTGATGCGGACGCTGAATCGGTCCGTTGTGGGGAAGAGGGAGCTAAGCCAGAAGGCGAAGCTCTCAATTTTCCGGTCGATCTACGTTCCGATCCTCACCTATGGTCATGAGCTTTGGGTAATGACCGAAAGAATGAGATCGCGAGTACAAGCGGCCGAAATGAGTTTCCTCCGCAGGGTGGCCGGGCTCAGCCTTAGAGATAGGGTGAGGAGCTCGGTCATCCGGGAGGGTCTCGGAGTAGAGTCGCTGCTCCTCCATGTCGAGAGAAGCCAGTTGAGGTGGTTCGGGCATCTGGTGAGGATGCCTCCTGGACGCCTCCCTGGGGAGGTGTTTCGGGCATGTCCCACCGGGAGGAGACCTCGAGGTCAACCAAGGACACGCTGGAGGGATTATATCTCTCGGCTGGCCTTGGAACGCCTCGGGATTCTCCCGGAGGAGCTGGTGGAAGTGGCTGGGGAGAGGGCCGTCTGGACCTCTCTGCTGAGGCTGCTGCCCCCGCGACCCGGATCCGGATAAGCGGGAGACAACGAAACGAAACGAAAACGAAACATTTTGACAGGTGAACTCTGTGTAATACTTTAAATTGTATAATTTGTAGCCTTGCACAAGGTGTACCTGAATGTATTCTATTTATAGCCTCATCCCACCTCTGATCTGTGAAAACTACCCCCAGCTCTTGCTCCCAAGCAATAATAGTTTTAGCATGAGAATGAACATTGAAAACCAAGAGTTCTTCGTATATCTTGGATATAAGTGATTTCCAATGTGGTTTTAGAGTCAAAAGGTCCTCCCACGGCTGGTTAGCGGGGATGGAAGGGAAGCATGGAAAATGAGAGGCGGTACATTGTCTAACTTGAATGTAACAAAGCAAACGTGGTACAGGCAAATTAAAGTCTGAGGATAGATCTGAAAAACTAGCAAAAGTTCCATCTTTGTAGAGGTCTCTAAACAACTTAATGCCTCAGTTCTGCCACAACATGTAGGTGGCATCAAAGGATGATGGGGGAAGAAAAATGATTCTTCACTAATAGCATCATTGTGGAGGTTGACATAAACTTAAAATAGCGCCTAAACTGATACCAAATCCTAGGGGTAGACAGCACCACAGGGTTGCTTGTAAAGTTGATAGGGTTGGTGGTGAGAAGGGCGCACAGGAAAGATGAGGAACACGATTGACCCTCCAGCCTACACCACAACAAGCGATTGAGACCAATAACTCAATTTATGAATATGTGCTGACCAATAGATCAAGTGTCATTGGTGTAAACGCTTGCCTGGGGGGAGGTGTATAGAAGTTGAATCCATGATATAAATCTGTTCCCAGATCCAAACTTGTGCAGTACTGCAAAAAGCTTGTTCCATTCAACTCGATCAAATGCCTTTTCTGCATCAAGCGCAATAACAACTTCAGTAGTTAGAGAAGAATGTTTATAGAAAATTACATTCAAGAGCGTTTGAATGTTAAAAAATAGTTGACGCCCTTTAATGACGTCGTTCTGTTCCTCTGATATGATACCTGGGAGAATCCCCTCAATACAAGTTGCTAAGGCTTTAGCCAAAATTTTGATATCCACATTTGAAAAAGAGAGAGGTCTATAAGAAGCACATGACGTAGGGTCCTTCCCTCTCTTTAGGAGGAGGGTAATGGATGTCTGAGTTAAGGTAGGGGGCAATGAGCCACGTTCCAGGGATTTGTTATACACCAAAATAATAAGGAGAGCTAGTTTATTAATGAATTTTTGTAAAGAACTCAACTGGAAATCCGTCGGGACCAACCGCTTTATTACTTTGCATGGCTTTAATAGAGGATATAATTGACTATTGTTGTAATAAGATCATATTCTGCCTGCAAATCTAGCTGTGGCTTTTGCAAGGCTGGGGTTTAACCGCTTGCAATTTTTTGGTCTGTATCGTGGATTTTAGTTGTTAGCTTGTACAATTTAGCCTTACAGATCTTACTAGAATATGCTGAATAGGAAATAATTGGCCCACATAGATATGCTTTAAGTGATTCCCTTAATAGAAATGAATAGACAGAATCATTTTTATTGATAGCAATGAAGTCATCAGTTGAGGATGAGATAAAGTCATTGCCTTGTCGGACAGCAAAAGAGAATTAAACCTCCAGGCAGATGAAAAGCGGGGTCGGTCCAGAAATTTAATGTTTACACTTACAGGAGCGTGGTCTGAAATGACAATAGGATGGTATTCAGAGGAAGTCACTTTGGAGATAAGCAAACTATCAATAAAAAAATAATCAATACGGGAATATGACAGGTGAATGTGTGAATAAAAAGAAAATTCCTTAGTTTGTGGATTATAAAATCTCCAGGGATCAACAAAGCCATTTTTGAGCATAAATTCCAAGATTGATTTGGACAAGAAGGATTAGGCCTGAGTTCAGGGGTTCGAACGGTCCAAGATGGGGTCAATAACAAAGTTCAGATTGCCACCCAATGTCAAGAGGTGGGTGTTTAAGAAAGGTAGGTTACTTCACCAAAAATTCCCCACAAACTGTCTGCAGTAATCAAATATCTGCCATTTTTATCAGCTATGATCCTAGAGGGAGTAAATTGGACCCTTTTATTAACCAAAATGATTTCTTACCAAAACAGGGTAAGGAAAGGGGGAGTAAGTAAACAAAAAAAAATAAAAATAAATAAAATTAAAATATTAAAAAAAAAAAGAAATACAGAGACACAACTCAACACCAACAGTCCGCCCAAACCCACCTCCCTCCCGTATATCAAGTGTTCCCATCTCCAAACGACAGGAACAGCCGTGCAGACTCAATAGGAGCAAACCTCCAAAGAGTGGTGCTGAATGTGCTGAGTATAGCTAAATCTAACAGGGAAAACCTTGCAGAGTAGTGAACTTTAAAGTATATTTTTGGGCTTTTTATGCCTTTATTAGATAGTACAGTAGAGAGAGATGGGAAATGGGGAGGGAGAGAGAGGGGGAATGACATGCAGTAAAGGGCCGTCTGATGCAGGATTCGAAACGGGGCCAACTGCGGCAAGGACTGTAGCCTCTACATATGGGGCACCTGCTCAACCCACTGTGCCACTTGAGTAGTGAACTTTAAACACAGGCACACACAAAAATAACCCCCCCAAAAACAACAACAACAAAAACAAACACAAAAACATTCATGTGAATCAGTACAGTCACTATTGAAAAAATACACTATGTACAATAACCTTAAGAGCTTGGAGAACCATGGGGTATAAAGATAAAAGAAAAGAATGGATAATAAAGCACAAGAGTATTCAAACTACCATAGACTCCTCTATTTCACTTTTAAACAATTACATTATTGTAATCCTAGGTAAACAGAACTGGCCCTATACAGAGTGAAATGTTTTGAAATAGATAGCATATAGTCTACAATGAGTGAAAACAATTCATCCCAATATTGAATATGATAATAGTGAGGGAAAAAGAATTGATAATGTTGAAATAACAAAAACTAAGGGCAATACTGCCCTTGCCCCTATGTAGTCAAAGACATGTAAAACCTCAATAAATCAATATAGCTTTATAGCTGACTGTATCAGCTCTGCTCATGACCTAGTCAGTGTTCCAGTGGGGGGTGGGGGGGGGGTGTCTCATGGCATGCTACATCAGTAGACTCACCGGTCGGGAGACATGGATCAGACATTAAGGTTAAAACAAGCATCACAAAAAGCAATAGTGCAGTTGCTACTTGATTATGTGGTATATGTATATACAGTGCCTATAGGAAGTCATCGTACCTTGTGAAAATCTTTACCTTTTGCCAGATTACACCCTGGAAATGAACTTTTTGAGCTGTATGTACACATTATAACCCTCATAATCAGGTGTGTGAAAGTGAAAATAACATCTTAAAAATTCTGGACAATGTAATTAAAATTAATTAGACAAATTCCCTTTTCTAACCCTGATATTCTAGTTTTGCATTTCTTAATATTTTTCAGAGCTGTCGCTTTTTTTGTCGGTCATTTGATGCTGTGTAGGAAAATTAGTAAAGAAATCTTTTTTTAAATGAGTTTTGATTTCAACTTGTACAACAAATAAAGTAACTATTTCAAATAGGTATGATGATTTTCTATAGGCACTGTATATGTATATATATATATATATTCACAATGTGCCACTTTGTTTAACTTGAAGTGGTAATTCATTCCATTAAAAAACAGGTCATGTCCATATAGTACAAAATAGGGTGCAGAGGTGGGTAGAGTAGCCAGAAATTGTACTCAAGTAAGAATACTGCTACTTTTGAATTTTATTACTCAAGTAAAAGTAAAGAGTAGTCACCCAAATATTTACTTGAGTAAAAATAAAAAGTATGTTGTGAAAAAACTACTCAAGTACTGAGTAACTGATGAGTAACCTGTTTGTTTAATGATGATGGCAACAAATAATGCACAAAAACATAAAAATAGCAATGAACAAATTCAGAGCCAAGAATATCTCTTAAGCAACTAAAACAATAATAAATTAAATAATAATACATTAAAATAAAATAAATTAAGGCAAATTGAGCCACAATAACTTAATAACAGCACAATAGGCTCAGTAGGCAGAGATTACAAAGGAAAAGAACAAGTTAGCCTTTACGCAAACCATAAACTCTGATAGGTGTGGGCCGCACCTGGGAACACACTGTGCACTTCTGATTGGTGTTTGTATGCATGCGTGCATGTGTGTGCATGTGTGAGTGTGTGTGCGTGTGTGTGTGTGTGTATTTATCTGTCTGTCTATGAGGCTGCAGTGCGTTAATAAATTTCCCCACACTATGTACATTTGACAGTGTTTCATAGCAGGGCGGCTAACATCAGCCTATGGTGACAGCCAAAATATCTACTAACGTTACTTACCGTCAAATTTGACATTGAGTTTATGTAAGCTGAAATGTCCACTTGTTTGGGGAGACACATATGACAACACATTACATAACTGTTTTTTTTGGTTGTCTGAAGCGTGAACATCAATTTTATGTGAGGCCAGGGGTGTTCTTCCTCTTCTGGTTGTCGCGAAGCACTCGTTGTTGTCTCTGCCATTGTGTTCTGCTTCTTTGCTGCCGGTGTTTGCCGCTGAAAGTTTGTGTGCAGTTAGTCATGTGACCGCCTGGCTCTGTTTGATTGGTGAAACGGAGTCAAACGTCACCAGTGACTGCGTCTGATTGGTGAAACGCAGTCATGCGATGGATCCTACTTTGGAGGTCTCTGACAAACCAAAACAAACAAAGCGTGCATTAACAGATTGATAAAAATATGTAGCGAGTAGCGAGCGTAATGTAGATAAATGGAACGGAGTAAAAGTAGCGCTTCTTCTTCACAAATATACTCAAGTAAAAGTAAAAAGTATGTTGCATTAAAACTACTCTTAGAAGTACAATTTATCCCAAAAGTTACTAAAGTAAATGTAACAGAGTAAATGTAGCGCGTTACTACCCACCTCTGATAGGGTGTAAGTCTGGCTGTTGTTTGTGGCAGGTTATAAATCATCTGCTAAGGTGGTCCTGTGGGCCCAGGAACCCTGAGAGGGTCAGGGGCAGTAGGTTAAATGATCTGGAAATAAAGTTTTCAAAGGAAAGAAATATTACGATGTAACCTGATGTGTCATTTTACCACAGTCATGCAGGAGCTGAGAAGAACACCTGGAAAACCAGGAGGGACCTTCTTACTTCTGGAACCAGCAGTGACTGGCAGCCTTTGAACTCCTTGAAGTCTACATGGTGTGCTCAGGTCTGTGAACTGAGCCAATCCCTGAATACACATGCTGTCAATGGCAGGCTCACAGAGGGCTGGTAAAGAGTAGGTAAAACCTGTATGGATCTGTTTACACATGGCCTACCACCAGGACTTGTCCTGTTATGATGGTCATTCAGACTGTGGCTGTTCTGGTCAAGCTACAACATTAGTGAGGACACCAGCTACGTTTTAACCAGCAGATGTCACTGCTGAGCTTTCTAATCATTACATCTAGGTTTCCAAACTAGCCACCGCAGACTCCCTGATGCTTAGTCCCTGCAGGGGATCAACAGACCCTGCACAGTACTATTGACATGGGCACAAGCAATGATATTAATATGCCAACACCACATCAGTGAGATTCAGGTGAACAGAGCTCACAAGAAACAACATTGATCTAGATGAGATGAATCATATATTAAAATATATATATTTTAGCACAGTGCCAGGGCAGAGGTATGGTCTACAATGTTGTGTTATCTGTTGTTGACAACATGGAGTTTTTGAGTGAAATTCATGTCAATCTTAAAGTGGACCATCAAGAAATCCAACAAGTTTTCACTGGCCCTTTCAGTCTTTGTACCATCCATCTCTGTGTGCCTGTCATTTGGGGTGCATATGAGAGCATGCCACATACATGTTGCAGCAGAAAGATCCAGGGTGTCATGCAGCCACTAGTAGACATTCCTTCATGCACCCCCACATCACACAGACTGAATTTGTTTCCCAGTCCAACATCATGTCACTGTCTTGGTCACTTTCATGCTTTCATTCTGTAGAATTCTTCTATTTACAGAATGAGATCACAAGCAACAGGATGCTGACTGAGAGATGGAGACTACATTTGTAGAGCATTTTCATGTTGTTGACATTGTTCAGAATATGTCACTTGTTATACCTGATGACCTGAGATGACGTCCAGAGGTATCATGGCACAGACTCATATATCCATGTCAACAGTTAAGAGCTGCCTCGTGTTCTGGGCAGTGTCATATTGTATAAGGTCACTGTACAGGGTTTTGAAGCCTTGTTAAATGAAAAATAATAAAATATTTTTTCATTGCAGTACTTGTTGGAGAGATTATTGACATGGGTGGGGGGATGGTTACACTAGACTGTACATTTTAAGTCAAATACTGTTAATCCCACATGTACTCTGTATCAGTAGTAGAGAAGAAAGGGTTACCGGTTTCACGCTCTATCACTGTAGAAATGCCAGGCGGTTAGTATTACCATTTCAATTTTAACTAGCATTATAACTGTGGTCGATTACCGTGGTTAATTACTGTGGTTAATTTGACTCAAGTTAGGTTCTGTATGGCATCAACCAGCAACAGTCTCCCAAACGCATGCGCGGCAAGCAACGTGGGTTTGTTAATGTGTTAATCAAAATGGTGGAAGGCAGTGATGGCACTGGCACAGGTCTCTTCCTCTTTGTCTCTCTTTGCTGAATGTCTTCTCTGAATCACTGAAGCTGCCATGCTTGAGGATCATTGTTAAAATTTTCACGTAGACAATTATATTTTAATTTCTTTTCAACTTCTAAGGACAGGGCAATTTAGTCAGAATTCAAAACAAGAAATTCAGAGATCACTATTCAACATACAGTACACGTGGTCATTCAGGTTAGTGAATACAGTCACTATCCAGGTGTTCAGGTGTCAACATGATGACAAAATCAACTACAGTGTGACTTATGTTCACGCTGACATGTCAGACCAGATCAAAAAGAAGGTTTTATAACATATAGTTGTGTTTTCATTTATCTTAAAGGGGCAAAATCTATATTATTTATTGTTTATTGGGGTACACACTCACATAACCAGCCTTTCATTACTGTCTCCTCCTACTCTTGTCCACTGTGCACTACCCGAAGCTGGTGGTAGACTAACATCCGTCCAACATGTGATGTAGGGCTGGGAGATATGGTCTATAAGTTTGTTTGTAAATTGTCTTATGTTTTGTTTTAGTCTAGATTCAAGAGGAGAGCAGGAGTTAAAGAGGAGTTTGGTTTTTGGTTTTGCTTTAATGCCCAATTTTGACACTGCAGATGTGAAGCACTGATGCACATCCATAATGATGTTAGAATTAATGCGGAGGCTGTTCTGCAAGAGTTTGATGTAACGTTCAGATGCAGAATGAACTTCAAATAGGCATAAATACTATTTAATTTTATTGTCTCATGTGGTTTTTATTATTTATTGTAGCAGCTTGGTTTGGTCTTGCTGTTGTGTATTATTATTACTATCTTTACTAATAAGTTAGGCAACTGTTCTCATGATGATGATGCATAATGAGGGGATCTGTTACTTAATGTTGACTTTTACTGCACGTTTCTCAGGGATATTCAATATAGTATTTAAGAGTTTATTGTAGCCTGTTATTTAGCTGCTGTTGTTGCTTTTCAGGCCTGTTGGTAGGTCTTTGAAATGCATGTGGTAGGAGGCTAATAAGGTTTTTACTGTGGTGTTGTGTAATAACTTTAGCACTAAAATACACAAATCAATGTCTCTCTCTCTTGCTCTCTCACTGACACAATGAGTAGACATATGTGCGTGTGGGGAAACCTAAAGATAATGGACAGGCGGTATTTTGCATACTATGATTTATAGTCCTCCCACCCTCACTGACGAGAGAGAGGAGCAAAACACCAAAGAGAACTTCATGCCACTGTCTTAAAACAATTATGTGACAATTTGTGGTATATTTGATATATTGCCCACCCCTAGCATGATGCAGATGTTGCTCATTTTGACATAATAACTGACACACTAATGTTTTCCCCTAACTATCCCTTGAGCAGCCATGTCATGTCCATGATGGTGGCTGCACTCATGGAGGCTGTAGGGACCATCAGGTGTGGTACTGGCCTCAGGTGGATTCTGGCCTAGTTATTGTAGTAACACAAAATAAAATGGTTTTGCACTGTTGACAAACAGGAACAAGCAGCTCCCATCACTCTCAGAGGAGGTGTCCACACAGCCTGAAATATAAATGCTATGAAAACAGATATAATTTTATTATTAATATTTTTATTTTGAGCACAATCAGCAGAGAGCACAGTTCATT
Organism: Seriola dumerili; assembly: GCF_002260705.1. Classification (NCBI taxonomy): domain Eukaryota; kingdom Metazoa; phylum Chordata; class Actinopteri; order Carangiformes; family Carangidae; genus Seriola; species Seriola dumerili. The sequence continues at coordinate 182,600 of NW_019174343.1, forward strand.
TTGAGTCTATCCATACGATCTTTCAGTCAAGTTGGCCGAGATGGGGGCCTGGATAGCAGAGACTAAGTTTAAAACACAGCGCTATTGTTTTCTACATCTCTCGAACAGTATGTGACACTCTTGTATGAGAATTGCTTCCTTGTGATACTACACCTACAACAGGCACGTCCAAAGTTCGGCCCAGGGGCCAATTGCGGCCTGTGTTCAAATTTTCACCGGCCCGCAGCCTCTGTCATAAAATCAATAATATGCGGCCCGCCAGCACTGTTGACCACAGTATAAAATACACGCGTACAAAAAAAGCTATTTTACATTTCACCAGAAGATGGCAGTAGACCTGTGGCCGCACTCGCCACCGTGACCCTTGTGTGATCCTTTCAACCCAGCCCATTTCTGACATGGTGACCGTAACTAAAAAAAGAAAAGTTGACAGCGAGGGCCACCGCTTCCAGGACAAGTGGAAATTGGAGTATTTTTTTAGCTGAATTACGAAGCTACGAAGTTACGAACATCTTGTCAACTTCTACCGCCAGCTGGATGAAGGCAGGTTCCAAGAGATTCGAACATTTGCTAAGAAAATGCTGAGCTTGTTTGGCTCGACATACTTGTGCGAGAAGACATTCTCGGTTATGAACATTAACAAGAGCCGTGTGAGGACGAGACTAAGTGACGTCTTGCGCACCAAAACCACTGTTTTTGAGCCAGGCCTGGACTACATACTGCAGTCGAGATCTTAGTATCACCCTTCACATTAGTGCAGGCAAGATATGTGTTTGGTCCTCTGAGGTGAATAAATTCTAAAATCTCAGTGAATTGATTTTTTTGTGATGATCAAAACCACAGTTTTGAATATGCACGGACCACTGTTTTGAATTTAGAAGTTTACAGTGAGCATTTAATAGTGAATAATATTTAATGTTTCAAATGAACCTAGATATGTTTCATCTTCCCAAAAGGTTTTTTTCCAGACAGACTTTTTCTTCATTTTATGTGGTCTTCAAACATGAAAGGCAGAGTGATTTTGGCAAAAACTTGAAAATGAAAAAAAATGAAGTATGCCATTTGCAATAAAAATTTCATAAAATAGTTCATTTGTATTTAATGTTAATGGTTCCAAGAATGTCAGGCTGAATGGTCAGCCCCAACACATTTTCACCTTACCAAATCTGGCCCTCTTTGCAAAAGGTTTGGACACCCCTGACCTACAATAACTTATCTCTGCTGTTTTAAGAAGCCTCTCGATGTGAAAGATATTTCTGAAGCTGTTGGCATATTCATTTAAACAGCTATGAGACCAATATGCAGTAGTAGATTAAATTTAAAGTGCTCAAGCCTCATTTCAATCTGATCAGCTGGTGCATCAGCTGACTGTGTGATGACATCAATGACTTTGTGTCAGCTATCAAACCCATTGCTGGCTTCTGCTGCTACCTGACTACACTGTAAAAACAACCTTTAAAAAAACGGTAATATTCTGGCAGCTGGGGCACCAGAAAAATACAGTAAAATAACGGAAAATAACTGTCTCATAAAAATACAGTAATTTTCCATAATTAAAATACAGTTTATAGCTTTAATTTTACATGAGATTTTCCGTATTTTTGGGGCTTTTTAATGTTTAATAAAGACCATTTACCCGTATAAAAACAATGAAATTACCTATAAATAAGGTCTAACATTGTTATAATACAAATAATAAGGCTTAAAATTACAGAAAGGTACTGTTATTAATTGGTTTTTATTACATAATTTTACATAAAAAACTTGTATATTAATTCATATTTGATGTAATAAAATGATATACCACACATAAAAACATGTGATTTCTCTTTCAAAAAATGTCCAAAAAGTGTTGAAAACCTCAGTAGGGGGTTTAAAATTGCAACAATCTACTGTTAATTTTTGTTTTTTACATGTAATTTTATATAGATTTCTTGTATATTTAACATAACTTTCATGTTATAAAAGTATTTTATTAACAGTATCTTAGCCTGTTTTGGTAAAAACCCAAAGACCTTTGGTTATATAACACTATCTTACACTACTAAAAACATCAACGAAAAATACATACAAGGCAAAAGTTGGATGTAATACCAAAAAGACTGTGAACATTAAACAAGTTTTTAAAAAAAAAATAAAAATACATGAGTGCTCAGTATGATACTTACAGATCATCTTGATGGTTAAGATTACTGATGTTGAACAGGCGGAAGGCGGAACTGTAGTAGTAAGCCAGGGTACCCTAGCTAGTGTTAATGTTAAGCCCCCTTTTACACAGCCTGTTCAAGGTGGGAATACTGTGCTTTGCAGTTCTGTGTACAACACTTAAGTCAACATTTACTGGAAGTGTGTATGAATTTGTGTTTGTGTGGAATTACTCACCAGAAATGTGCCGACAGAATACAGAAATAGATCCATGCGAAGGCTCATGGATCTACCAACACCAGGACAAGGCTGAGGTGAACTTGGTAGCTTTTAAATGGACTGATTTGCAGCAATTCACCTAACACCAGCATCAGGGAGAGAGCAGAGATAACAATTATTATATGATCAAAAGTTGTTTCATTGAAACTAAAGTTGTGATGAGAAATATTTATTAAAATGTATATCACAATATTTTTAGAATTTTTGACAATAATGGTATACAGTATTTCACAGCACCAAAATACTTACTTTACCAGAAATGTGCCGACAGAATACAGAAACAGATCCACGCGAAGGCTCATGGATCTACCAACACCAGGACAAGGCTGAGGTGAACTTGGTAGCTTTTAAATGGGCCAAGCTCAATGTCCTAACACCTGTAAAAAGAAAAAGTTTTAAAAATGTATTTGTTTATTCACAATGTAATCATCATTTACTTTTTTTAGAGTTGTATATCTTACCTAGAAAAGTAATAATGTCAAGGATTCAGCTGAGGACCACTCAACTTCGGGACTTCAGGACCACTGGACATATTTGGCTCAGCCTGCTGGACAGCACAACATATGCATTTACTGACTGAACAGAAGATGTTCCACAAATGCAACAGGAGTACATCTTTTAACATTGGTCAAACAGCCATAACATTATAATCATCAACAAATTAACAGTATGACTTAACTAAGGTAAATATGACACTTTGGCCTGAAATACAGTATGTCCTGGCATGCAAAATCAGGCACCGCGTTTTTCTCAAAACACTCAACAGCCACTAGCCAGGCGATGTCACTTCAAAGAGGAGAAAAAAGCGGGAGTCTGTAATAGCCGCAAGCATAACATTGACTTCCACGTCAAATTTCAACCTCTGCAGCAACTGTGGCCGCCAAATGTTGGAGAAAAAAAGATTGTCCACAGACCGGCTGACAATGTTACAGTCTATGAACCTAACAACCAACGACAGAACCAGCTGTAAGTTACCTTACAGCTAACGTTAGCCTAATGGTAAAGTATCTGGACACAGCTAAAATGCTTATCAATTTGCCCTTCACTGGCAACGTTAGCTAGTAGCAATTGAAAACACATAATCTACATAATTTCACATAAACAACATAATCTAAATAATTCCATTCATAAAAAATGTTTACCTTGTTAAACTTGATTCCACCTTTCCCTGGCAGCCGAAGACAGAAAGTTCTGGAGGAGCAAGTTCGCCGATGGACTTTTGGAGGAGAGCAGAGAGTGTAGCATAGCTCACACACACAACTGTCCCGGAGCTTGAGGAGGCGGAGCTGAGTGCAATGCTCTGATTGGACAGCAAAGTTTCACACTTTAATATTTGAATAAGGCGCCTTTCTGTCCAGGGTGTGTACTCAAATTTAAAATGCATATATTTATTACAACCTGTTTTCCAAACATTGACTTTACCTTAAAAGTATAATGGGGAAAAAATCTGAAAAATGTCAATGATAAAAACTATATTTTTATATAGTTTTTTATACAGTTTACCACTGCTTATACATGTTATACATTGACAAAAACACATTTATTCAACATTTTTGTTGTGAAAAATTCTGTAATTACACAAGATTTTTGTAAATTAACAAACAAATCTCAATAAAATTACAAAACAAGTACTTCTGTTACTGTTAATTGTCAGTAATTTTATCTCATTTTATAATCTTTTTACAGTATTAAACTTGAATTTAACAATTTAATCTCTTAAATAACAAAGAAATACTTGTGAAATTACGATAAATTTGCAAATATATTTTTACAGTATTTTTATGTGAAAAAAACATAATTTCCTTATAAAAATGGAAATTTTACGGTTATTCACAGTTACGGTGTTTTCATGTTATTTTACATTTGACATGTAAAATCACAGTCTAATTTTGTAATTTTATTAATATTTTCATGTATTTTAAAAATACAGGAAAAGTCTGTTAAATATACAGTAAAAATTCTGTCAAATTACAGATTTTTTTTACAGTGTATGTTTGTTACTTGAATTTTCAATGTCACTTTAAACAAATAAATCTCAAGGAGTCACTGACAGATGTGGCATTGAGAAAAAGTCTTTGTGGTCTGTGACATTTACAGGCATGCACAAGCTGTGATTGAGCATGAATTTATATATATAGTATATATATATATATATATATACACAGTTGAAGCCAGAAGTTTACATACACTGTCTGACATTAAATCAGACTAAACTTTTCCTGTTTTAGGTCAGTTAGGATTCCCAAAATTATTTATATTTGCTAAATGCCAGAATAATGAGAAAGAGAAATTTTTAGACAATTTTTTATACTTTCTTCAAAGTCAGAAGTTTAGATACACCAAGATTACTATGCCTTTAAACAATTTGGGAAAGCCCAGATGATGATGTCATAGTTTTGGAAGCTTCTGATAGGTTAACTGACAAAATTTAAGTTAATTACAGGCACACCTGTGGATGTATTTTAAGGTACACCTCAAACACACTGCGTCCTTGTGTGACATCATGGGAAAATCAAAAGAAATCAGTAAAGATATCAGGAAGAGAATTGTGGACTTCCACAAGTCTGGTTCATCCTTGGGTAAAATTTCCAGATGCCTGAAGGTGCCATGTTCATCTGTTCAAACAATTATACGCAAGTATAAACACCATGGGAATGTCCAGCCATCATATCGCTCAGGAAGGAGATGGGTTCTGTGTCCCAGAGATGAACGTGCTTTGGTGCGAAATATGCGTATCAATCCCAGAACGAAAGCAAAAGACCTTTTGAAGATGCTGGCTGAAGCTGGTAAGAGAGTGTCATTATCCACAGTGAAACGAGTCCTGTACCGACATGGGCTGAAAGGCCACTCAGCGAGGAAGAAAGCATTACCCCAAAAGCAACATAAAAAAGCCAGATTACAGTTTGCAAATGCACACAGGGACAAAGACCTTAATTTTTGGAGACATGTTCTGTGGTCTGATGAAACTAAAATTGAACTATTTGGACATAATGACCATTGTTACATTTGGAGGAAAAAGGGGGAAGCTTGCAAGCCTGAGAACACCATCCCAACTGTGAAGTACGGGGCTGGCAGGATCATGTTGTGGGGGGGTTTTGCTGCAGGAGGGAGTGGTGCACTTCACAAAATAGATGGCATCATGAGGAAAGAACATTATGTAAAAATATTGAAGCAACATCTCAAGACATCAGCCAGGAAGTTAAAGCTTGGGTGCAAATGGGTCTTCCAAATGGACAATGACCCGAAGCATACCGCCAAATTAGTTACAAAGTGGCTTAAGGACAACAAAGTCAATGTTTTGGAGTGGCCATCACAAAGCCCTCATCTCAATCCTATAGAAAATTTGTGGGCAGAGCTGAAAAGGCGTGTGCGAGCAAGGCGGTCTACAAACCTGACTCAGTTACGCCAGTTCTGTCAGGAGGAATGGACCAAAATTCCAGCAAACTATTGTGAGAAGCTTGTGGAAGGATACCCAAAACGTTTGACCCAAGTCATACAGTTTAAAGGCAATGCTACCAAATACTAATGAACTTCTGACTTTGAAGAAAGTAATAAAAAATTGTCTAAAAAATTCTCTCTCTCATTATTCTGGCATTTAGCAAATATAAATAATTTTGGTAATCCTAACGGACCTAAATCAGGAAAAGTTTAGTCTGATTTAATGTCAGACAGTGAGAAAAAAAGGTTATGTGTCTTTTTATACAGTGTATGTAAACTTCTGGTTTCAACTGTATATACAGGTATATAATATATCTATATATATATATAGATATATAGATATATCTATATATCTATATATATATATACACAGTGGCTTGCAAAAGTATTCATACCCCTTGAACTTTTCCACATTTTGTCACGTTACAACCACAAACATTAATGTATTTCATTTGGATTTTATGTGATAGACCAACACAAAGTGGCACATAATTGTGTGGAAGTGGAAGGAAAGTGATACATCGTTTTCAAATTTTTTTACAAATAAAAAACTGAAAAGTGTGGCGTGCAAAAGTATTCAGCCCCCTTGAGTCAATACGATGTAGAACCACCTTTCGCTGCAATTACAGCTGCAAGTCTTTTGGGGTGTGTCTCTACTTTGCGCATCTAGAGAATGAAATTTTTGCCCATTCTCCTCTGCAAAATAGCTTAAGCTCAGTCAGATTGGATGGAGACCATCTGTGAACAGCAATTTTCAAGTCTTGCCAGAGATTCTCAATTGGATTTAGGTCTGGACTTTGACTGGGCCATTCTAACACAAGAATATGCTTTGCTCTAAACCATTCCACTGTAGCTCTGGCTGTATGTTTAGGGTCGTTGTCCTGCTGGAAGGTGAACCTCCGCCCCAGTCTCAAGTCTTTTGCAGACTCGAACAGGTTTTCTTCCAAGATTGCCCTGTATTTGGCTCCATCCATCTTCCCATCAACTCTGACCAGCTTCCATGTCCCTGCTGAAGAAAAGCATCCCCACAGCATGATGCTGCCACCACCATGTTTCACGGTGGGGATGGTGTGTTCAGGGTGATGTGCAGTGTTAGTTTTCCGCCACACATAGCATTTTGCATTTAGGCCAAAAACTTCAATTTTGGTCTCATCTGACCAGAGCACCTTCCTCCACATGTTTGCTGTGTCCCCCACATGGCTTGTGGCAAACTGTAAACGGGACTTCTTATGGCTTTGTTTCATCAATGGCTTTCTTCTTGCCATTCTTCCATAAAGGCTCGATTTGTGGAGTGCACGACTAATAGTTGTCCTGTGGACAGATTCTCCAACCTGAGCTGTGGATCTCTGCAGCTCCTCCAGAGTTACCATGGGCCTCTTGGCTGCTTCTCTGATCAATTCTCCCCTTGCCCGGCCTGTCAGTTTAGGTGGACGGTCATATCTTGGTAGGTTTGCAGTTGTGCCATACTCTTTCCATTTTCGGATGATGGATTGAATAGTGCTCTGTGAGATGTTCAAAGCTTGGGATATTTTTTTATAACCTAACCCTGCTTTAAACTTCTCCACAACTTTATCCCTGACCTGTCTGGTGTGTTCCTTGGGCTTCATGATGCTGTTTATTCACTAATGTTCTCTAACAAACCTCCGAGGCCTCCCAAAATGTGGAAAAGTTCAAGGGGTATGAATACTTTCGCAAGCCACTGTGTATATATATATATATATATATATATATATGAACACTCCTTATGCATAAGTGAATTATGAATTTTTTATTATTCTACCTATTTTATAACAACAGATGCTTTTCAGTTTTGTAGCTGATTGTGACCTTTTGCTTTTTGTTCTTTATCAGCATCTACATTGTTACAGTGTATTGCCGTTTGGTGCCATGTCTGCTTATGATTCAAGCACCGTGGTCAGGGGAGTCGTTATGAGTAGTATGCCTGCACCTCTCCACCGTGTTCATGTGCAGTCTCAGCTGTGTACCGGTTTCTTTTCGGTGGCCGACCACCCTAGTTTTCGCATTGATGGTGTGGATTTCATTATGGGGAATGACATCGCTGGCAGGAAAATGTACCCCGCTCCTGAAGTGGTTAGTGTCCCCATTGCTGAAGTTGAGTGTGATGACTTGGCACATCGTCATACTGAGGTGCTTGGGCTCTTGAAGGTGTTAAAGGAACAGTTCCAGTGTGACTCACCCTCGAAAATGAGTGTGTGGGAATTTGTTTCCCAGTGTAAAGAGCGGTTGCAGCACACCACCCGTGCTGGCAAAAGAGGCTCTCGCCACATCTCAGGTTAGTATGAAAACACATGACCGTAAAATGGTTGAGATACAGTTTGTACCCGGTGATAAAGTGCTGGTCCTGCTGCTGTCCCCTGGTTCTGCCATCAATGCCCATTTCTCAGGTCCACATGTGGTCGAAAGTAAAGTGTATGACACCAGCAACATTATTTAACTTATTCATAAAAGGTGATGTTCTCAATTTGCTCCTCTTTTTTCCCTCCTTGGTGACATTCCATCATGAACTAGCGTGTTGCAAAACAATATCAATGTCGGTACTGCAGCTCCCATTAAGCAGCCCGCCTATTGATGTCTGATGGAGAAAAGGGAGCAAATGAGAAAAGAGGTCAAGTACCTGTCTGAAAATGGTTTATCCAGCCCCAGCTGTAGTCCCTGGACCTTTGTCACTGTGCCGGACTCATTCCCACTTCCTCTCATGGAGGACTGCATTGACAGCATTGGTCCTGCAGTGTCTGCCTCAACACAACCAGTCAAGGCAGATGACTGCCCACCACGAGTCTGGTTCTGCTCGAGGTTTCTGCCTCTTAAAAGGAAGTTTTTCCTTGCTACTGTGGCCTAGTGCTTGCTTTGGTGGGAATTGTTGTGTCTCTGTAAATAATATTATAAAGAGCAGGTCTAGATCCGCTCTATTAGGAAAGAGCCTTGAGATAACTTATGTTGTGAATTGGCGCTATACAAATAAAAATGTACTTGACTTGACTCGAGTGTTTATCACAAAACCTGATTTATTGAAAGGGTATTGGCAGGTTCCCCTGACACTTAGGGTGGCAGAAATCTCGGCTTTTGTTTTGCTGACCATTTCATGCAATATAATGTTATGGCATTTGGCATGAGGAATGCGCCAGCCACTTTCCAGCGCCTTTTGCAAGTAGTGTTAGGGTGTATCTTGATGATGTGGTAGTGTACTCAAGTGACTGGGTCGACCATGTTGCCAGCTTGAAAGTGGTGTGTCAGTGGCTGGCTGATGCATCGCTGACTCTGAACCTTTCTAAGTGTGAGTTTGCAAGAGCTACAGTCACTTACTTGCAATGAATGCATCAGGGTGCTAGGTCTGTACTCTGAATGACATTACACGCAACTGCAGGCTCCACGTGTGGTTGAATGTAAACAACAATGGCAACAATGTGAGAGAACTCCCTTGGTACATAATATCGTCTAAGACCAACTGCCAACAGTTCAATATCCCGACAGCAGATCTTCTCCTTCACTGTGATATGACTGGGGTTGCACCATCTATTTGTCCACAAGCAGAATCAGTCCCCCACCTTTCTTCTTTCCACTTGCTCTGGCAACAGTGAAGCCAGGTAAATCCGGTTGGGAGTGTTGTTGTTTAACAAGGTCTCTGTGAAACACATGAGACTACACTCATGATATACTCACTGGTTCTTCACTACTGCTCCAGTTCATCATACTTGTAAGCCAGGGAGTTGACATTTCCAATGAGGATCGATATTGCAAAAAAACTACGAGCTACGCGGACTTGCCACTTGTTGCCAGCGCATCATTCTTTTCTTTGCCATTGAATGTGGTTTCTTGTCAGAGCAGTCCTTCGGGATGCAGATAAAGATCGTTTTTCAGGAGCTTCAGCCATCTCTATGTTTCTGTGATGATAGTGGGGAGCTTTTTTTTGTTTTTTAGGTCAAGAGCTGTAGTGTAACATCAAGCTCTGGAGGAAGCTGTTCTTCTTTGTGGGACTGAGGGCAGACTAGACGCTATACTGACACACAGCATAGTGTCTAAAAGTGGTATTACAACACAGGACGAGACACAGCTAGTTGGTTAGCATGCTCATTTCTATAGATATCTCTGAAATACTGTAGATGGAGGTCTTGGCCATGACATCATCACTGTGGCTCCTTCACATACTATTGACAGTGTTAGCTCATTTTTTGAACATTTTAAATTAAAATACTTGCTAGATCTTTTGCACCTTTAAGTTTAGTTCTTTGAGTACAACTGCTCAGAAGTCTGGAAGTGCAGGTCTGTGACGTGTCCTTGATTATGTTTGTGGCTTATTAAGGACACATCACACCCAGGCAACCAACTTTTCACTCTGCTGCCCTCTAGAAGGTGCTATAGGTCCATCAGTCCTCAGTGGCTTTAACAATACTGCGGTCTATTTAAATGCATTTCTGTAACTCTATTGAACTGAGCATTTTCCTCAGCTATAAGATGAAAACTCTGTTTGAAGTAGCTAAACAGTCTGACGTGACTCTCTCTGCTCTTCCTCTTCACATACAGTATAGACAAACTGCTTCAGTTATCCCAGTTCATGTCAGATTGTTGCTCTCAGTCCTCATTTCATTTTAAATAATTTGGTGGGAAAGTTTCCAGTGAACACACTGGGGCAATACCAATTGCATGTCAGAATTTCTATGTAAACGTAAACGCACATACACACACACACACACAAACACACACACACACACACACACACACACACACACACACACACACACACACACACACACACACACACACAGAGACACACACACACAGTCATGTGTCTGTCTACTGTTTATCCAGTGTATGGAGTCAACATTAATTACCACTGGCATGTTATACAGGTTGGTAGGTCACTGTTCACTGTGTACTGCACTGGCTATTTTAGTTTAACTCTCTTCACCTCTCAGCTATATATGTGACTGCTAACAGACCGACTCTGTGACTGTTCACTGATAAACTGTTTAAACTCTGCTCCCTCAGTTTGAACTTTGACTGATCATATACTTAATCATGTTGTTGTACTGCTGCAGATAAGCTCAGACTCCAGGTGAATTATGTACCATAACATACAGTAACAACACAGTCCCTGACAGACTGCCCTCACATTGGCTGACAGATATCAGGGAGTGGGAGCAGCTGCAGTGAAGAGTTCACAGATAGATTTTTCATTATGTTGATAAAAACATCATCTATGAGGCATCTTGTCTCATGTTTACAGATGAACATGAGTTGTGGATGAGCAGAGGTTTTAGGTTGGATTTAACACAGAGTTTATAATGTGAGTGTGTATAAACAGAATGTTTATTCTGTTGTTATACAGATTCAGTTCAGATCACTGATGGTTCAGAACAGAGGTCTCAGAGCTTGAGACTGTACACATACTGTACAGTATATGTGTGAGGAGATACACAGATATCCCAGTCTCAGTGTTTTCCTTTGCCATTCACTTCAGCTCAGTGTGAGTCTCTGCTGTGTCTTTGCTGTTTCTCTCCTCTCCTAGCAGAACCTTGATAACTAGGCCACATGCAAATGAAAGACGCACACCCCCTCATGCACATGTATGCACACACACACACACACTGAGGGACCATTAGCTTCCAGGGCAGCATCATGTGAGTGTGAAGCCTTGAACCAGCTGCAGATTCAGAGCACTGTGAGCTGATGCAAGCAGAAAGCTACAGTGCTGCTGTTCTGATCAGCTGGTGCATCAGCTGACTGTGTGATGACATCAATGAATTTATGTCAACTATCAAACCCACTGCTGGTTTCTGCTGCTACCTGACTATGTTTGTTACTAGAATTCTCACTGTCACTTTAAACAAATGAATCTCAAGGAGTCACTGACTGATGTGGCATTGAGAAAAAGTATTTTTTGGTTTGAAATCAAGAGATAATTTTCTCATTATAAACTTATAATTTGGTCCATTGTTCATGTCAGTAGCTGGATCACTGTATTCAGCAAATGGCTGAATGATTCATATCAACTCTGACAGAAGTGATGGATGAACTGTAAACACGTATCTTAACCATGTTGTAATGGATTGTAATTAATTTTCTCCTTGTTAATGATGAAGAGATTTAATTCATTTCGACATCCTGTGACATCTTCTTTAACATCCTGTGTTGATCTGTGTATCTCTTTTCAGTCAACATGACCCCAGTGGACCAGCTGGACCAGCACTGAGCCCGATCCAGCTGGGAGAGCCTACACCAATACATTCTTATCTACAGTGAGTAACATACAACCACAACTTAACTACACTAATATACTGTAACAGGCTGTTGATGGTGCTGTTGATGATGCTGTGGATGGTGCTGTGGATGGTATTGTTGATGGTGCCATGGATGGTGTTAATGGTGCTGTTGATGGTGCTGTAAACGGTGCTTTTGATGATTCTGTGGATGGTATTGTTGATGCTGTGGGTGGTGCTGTGGATAGTATTGTTGATGCTGTTGGGGGTGCTATTGATGGTGTTGCAGATGATGTTGTGGACTGTGGTGATGGTGCTGTTGATGATGCTGTGGATGGTGCTGTGGATGGTATTGTTGATGCTGTGGGTGGTGCTGTGGATAGTATTGTTGATGCTGTTGGTGGTGCTATTGATGGTGTTGCAGATGATGTTGTGGAATGTGTTGATGGTGCTGTTGATGGTGCTGTTGATGGTGCTGTTAACAGTGCCGTTGATGGTGCTGTCGATGATGCTGTTAACAGTGCTGTTGATGGTGCTGTCGATAGTGCTGTTGATGGTGCTGTGGATTGTATTGTTGATGCTGTTGGTGGTACTACTGATGGTGTTGCTGATGATGCTGTGGAAGGTGTTGATGGTGCTGTGGTTGGTGCTCTTGATGGTGCTGTGGATGGTGTTGATGTTGATGGTGCTGGTGCTGTTAACGGTACAGTTGATGGTGCTGTGGATAGTATTGCTGATGCTGTGGGTGGTGCTTTTGATAGTGTTATTGATGGTGTTGATGGTGCTGTGAATGGTACTGGTGTTGGTGCTGTGGATGGTATTGTGGATGCTGTTGATGGTGCTGTGGGTGGTGCTGTTGATGGTGCTGTTGATGGTATTGTTGATGTTGTAGGTGTTGCTGTTGTCAGTGCTGTTATTGGTGTTGATTGTACTTTGGGTGGTGCTGTTGATGGTGCTCTGGAGTGTGTTATGGATGGTGTTGATGGTGCTGAGGATGATGCTGTTGATGGTGCTATGGATGGTGCTGTTGATGGTATTGTGGATGATGCTGTGGATGGTGTTTATGGTGATGTGGTTGGTGCTGTTGTTGGTGTTGATGATGCTGTTAATGTTGTTGTTAACGGTGCTGTTAATGTTGTTGTTGATGGAATTTTGATGGCTTCTGTGGTGCTGTAGATGGGGTTGTTGGTGCTGTTTATGGTATTGTGGATGATACTGTTCATGGAGCTGTTGATGGTGCTGTGGATGGTGGTATGATGGTGTTTTTGATGGTATTGTTGATGCTATGGGTGATGCTGTTGATGGTGTTGTTCCTGGTGCAATGGATGATATTGATGGTGCTGTTAACAGTGCTCTTGATGGGGCTATGGATGGTGCTGTTTATTGTGCTGTGGATAGAATTGTTGATGCTGTGGGTGGTGCTGTTGATGGTGTTGTGGATGATGCTTTTCCTGGTGCTGTTCATGGTGTTGTGGATGATGCTGTGGATGGTGCTGTGGATGGTGGTTTTGATGGTGTTGATGGTGCTTTGGTTGGTGCTGGTGATGGTTTTGTTGATGGTGCTGTGGATTGTGCTATGGATGGTGTTGATGGTGCTGTGGATGGTGCTGTTGTTGATGCTGTAAACGTTGCTGTTGATGGGGCTGTGGAGGGTGCTGTTTATGCTGCTATGGAAAGCATTGTTGATGCTGTGGATGGTGTTGTGGATGGTTTCTGATGATATTTTGGTTGGTGCTGTTGATGCTGTTGTTGATGGTGCTGATGAGGGTGTTGATAGTGCTGTGGATGGTGCTGTTGATGTCAGGGTGTGTGGTAAGTAGGGGTGGACCCAAAATGCAGCCAACACTTGGGAGACGGTGCAGACAGGTTTCTTAAACAAAAGAACAAGCACAGGGAACCACAAGGAATGACAACAGGCAACAAGAACNATATATAGATATATAGATATATCTATATATCTATATATATATATACACAGTGGCTTGCAAAAGTATTCATACCCCTTGAACTTTTCCACATTTTGTCACGTTACAACCACAAACATTAATGTATTTCATTTGGATTTTATGTGATAGACCAACACAAAGTGGCACATAATTGTGTGGAAGTGGAAGGAAAGTGATACATCGTTTTCAAATTTTTTTACAAATAAAAAACTGAAAAGTGTGGCGTGCAAAAGTATTCAGCCCCCTTGAGTCAATACGATGTAGAACCACCTTTCGCTGCAATTACAGCTGCAAGTCTTTTGGGGTGTGTCTCTACTTTGCGCATCTAGAGAATGAAATTTTTGCCCATTCTCCTCTGCAAAATAGCTTAAGCTCAGTCAGATTGGATGGAGACCTGGGTGGTGCAGCAATTTTCAAGTCTTGCCAGAGATTCTCAATTGGATTTAGGTCTGGACTTTGACTGGGCCATTCTAACACAAGAATATGCTTTGCTCTAAACCATTCCACTGTAGCTCTGGCTGTATGTTTAGGGTCGTTGTCCTGCTGGAAGGTGAACCTCCGCCCCAGTCTCAAGTCTTTTGCAGACTCGAACAGGTTTTCTTCCAAGATTGCCCTGTATTTGGCTCCATCCATCTTCCCATCAACTCTGACCAGCTTCCATGTCCCTGCTGAAGAAAAGCATCCCCACAGCATGATGCTGCCACCACCATGTTTCACGGTGGGGATGGTGTGTTCAGGGTGATGTGCAGTGTTAGTTTTCCGCCACACATAGCATTTTGCATTTAGGCCAAAAACTTCAATTTTGGTCTCATCTGACCAGAGCACCTTCCTCCACATGTTTGCTGTGTCCCCCACATGGCTTGTGGCAAACTGTAAACGGGACTTCTTATGGCTTTGTTTCATCAATGGCTTTCTTCTTGCCATTCTTCCATAAAGGCTCGATTTGTGGAGTGCACGACTAATAGTTGTCCTGTGGACAGATTCTCCAACCTGAGCTGTGGATCTCTGCAGCTCCTCCAGAGTTACCATGGGCCTCTTGGCTGCTTCTCTGATCAATTCTCCCCTTGCCCGGCCTGTCAGTTTAGGTGGACGGTCATATCTTGGTAGGTTTGCAGTTGTGCCATACTCTTTCCATTTTCGGATGATGGATTGAATAGTGCTCTGTGAGATGTTCAAAGCTTGGGATATTTTTTTATAACCTAACCCTGCTTTAAACTTCTCCACAACTTTATCCCTGACCTGTCTGGTGTGATCCTTGGGCTTCATGATGCTGTTTATTCACTAATGTTCTCTAACAAACCTCCGAGGCCTCCCAAAATGTGGAAAAGTTCAAGGGGTATGAATACTTTCGCAAGCCACTGTGTATATATATATATATATATATATATATATGAACACTCCTTATGCATAAGTGAATTATGAATTTTTTATTATTCTACCTATTTTATAACAACAGATGCTTTTCAGTTTTGTAGCTGATTGTGACCTTTTGCTTTTTGTTCTTTATCAGCATCTACATTGTTACAGTGTATTGCCGTTTGGTGCCATGTCTGCTTATGATTCAAGCACCGTGGTCAGGGGAGTCGTTATGAGTAGTATGCCTGCACCTCTCCACCGTGTTCATGTGCAGTCTCAGCTGTGTACCGGTTTCTTTTCGGTGGCCGACCACCCTAGTTTTCGCATTGATGGTGTGGATTTCATTATGGGGAATGACATCGCTGGCAGGAAAATGTACCCCGCTCCTGAAGTGGTTAGTGTCCCCATTGCTGAAGTTGAGTGTGATGACTTGGCACATCGTCATACTGAGGTGCTTGGGCTCTTGAAGGTGTTAAAGGAACAGTTCCAGTGTGACTCACCCTCGAAAATGAGTGTGTGGGAATTTGTTTCCCAGTGTAAAGAGCGGTTGCAGCACACCACCCGTGCTGGCAAAAGAGGCTCTCGCCACATCTCAGGTTAGTATGAAAACACATGACCGTAAAATGGTTGAGATACAGTTTGTACCCGGTGATAAAGTGCTGGTCCTGCTGCTGTCCCCTGGTTCTGCCATCAATGCCCATTTCTCAGGTCCACATGTGGTCGAAAGTAAAGTGTATGACACCAGCAACATTATTTAACTTATTCATAAAAGGTGATGTTCTCAATTTGCTCCTCTTTTTTCCCTCCTTGGTGACATTCCATCATGAACTAGCGTGTTGCAAAACAATATCAATGTCGGTACTGCAGCTCCCATTAAGCAGCCCGCCTATTGATGTCTGATGGAGAAAAGGGAGCAAATGAGAAAAGAGGTCAAGTACCTGTCTGAAAATGGTTTATCCAGCCCCAGCTGTAGTCCCTGGACTGTGGGTGGTGCTGTGGGTGGTGTTTTTGATGGTGCTTTTTATGGTATTTTGGATGGTGCTGTTAATGATGTTGATAGTACTTTGGGTGGTGCTGTTGATGATGTTGTTGATGGTGTTGTGGAGTGTGTTATAGATGGTGTTGATGGTGCTGCGGATGGTGCTGTGGATGATGCTGTTAACGGTGCTGTTAATGTTGCTGTTGATGGTGTTGTCAATGATGCTGTTGATGGTGCTGTTGATGGTGCTTTGGATGGTGTTGTGGATGATGCTCTTCATGGTGCTGTTGATGGTGTTGTTGATGGTGCTTTGAATGGTGTTGATTGTACTGTGGGTGGTGCTGTTGATGGTGCTGTGGACGGTGTTATGGATGGTGCTGATGGTGCTGTGGATGGTGTCTATGGTGCTGTTGATGGTGTTGATGCTGCTGTGGGTGGTTTTGATGGTGCTGTGGACGGTGCTGTTTATGGTGCTGTGGATAGAATTGTTGATGCTGTGGGTGGTGCTGTTGATGGTGTTGTGGATGATGCTGTTCATGGTGCTGTTCATGGTGCTGTCAATGGTGATTTGATTGTATTGTGGATTGTGCTGTGGATGGTGTTGATGGTGCTGTGGGTGGTGCTGTGGATGGTGCTGTGGATGGTGTTGATGGTTATGTTGGTGGTGCTGTTGATGTTATTGTTGATGCTGTGGGTGGTCCATAGGTGTGCAGGTGTACAGGTTATCAGCTCTACAACAGTACAATGATCCAGCAGGAAACACAAGCTGAACCTTTTCGAGTGACCCTCACAGTCCTCAGACCTGAACATCAGACATCTGTGGGGAGGTCTTAAATGTGTTATCTGCTCTAGGTTGTGTACTGTAGGTCAACCCTACAACTTAATAGCAATCTTTCTGTCAGCTTCATACATCATAAGAAGTCTGGATCAGAGGAGAGTAGGGGATGAATCATTTGGTGCTGGATTTAGCGTCTCATCCTGTACACTGGCTCTGTCTGCAGCTCCCTGATGGCTCAGTGTCCGGTTCACACACTATACTGCACATCATGGAAATATTAGTCTCACACATGATGCAAACAGAAAATAGAGATTCATTTGTTAAGATGGAGAATGGGAATGAGATGTGACACACACATTAACCCCCACTGGTCAGTAGATGGATCTGTGGCTCCCTGTGTTTGGACCTGATCAGATCATATCAGACCAGTAATCACGGGTCCACAGGACAATCACGAAGGAGTAAAGGAAACACCTGAATAAACATAATGCAATTAAAGAACTAACATCCCATCATGCTCTGGGGCTGGGATACAAACACTAATCAGGCCCTTCTGATTCTGATTCAAGAGGAAAAGATCTCAATGACTTTGAAACACGGGTCATTGTTGGGTCACAGAGCAGGAGATGCAGTCACAGAGACTGATCAGCTGGCTTGTTTTTCCATAGCAACAGTGACTAAAGTGATGTCAGCGTTTAGATCTACATATACGTATATGATAACATTTTATACCATATATAAATTCATCATATAGATATTTTTAATATATGTCCATACACAAATGTTATTATGGGTTTTGAATATATGGTTTAACTTACATGTCCAGAACATGTATATATGTGGTAATAATATATCCCCTTATAAGTGACATATATGGCAAAAACACTCCTTATATAGGGACATACATAACATTTCTGTATGGGGTATTACATGATGCTTCAAATAGGGATTCTTCA
The DNA here is from genome assembly GCF_002260705.1 of Seriola dumerili. Lineage (NCBI taxonomy): Eukaryota > Metazoa > Chordata > Actinopteri > Carangiformes > Carangidae > Seriola > Seriola dumerili. The sequence goes on from NW_019174343.1 coordinate 200,695, forward strand.
GTTATACAAACTAGTGGTACTGAGGTGAGCAACTACAAAAACATCAACAATAACCAAATAAACCTAAAGACATTTTTCCGTTGAGGGCTTTGGTGTCAACAACCTTACTCAAGCTAGATAGAGCTAGTTCTAAATTCAAATGTTTGATGTGTTGCCTACTATTTATTTCACATAGAAAATTCACCATGATTTCACTAACTTCTTAAAGTTATAATCTGCAACTTTTCATATTTGTCCCAGATTTTTTTTTTTTAATCAAGTTTTAAGCCACACACACTTTTTAGACCTTGGTGGTTTTCAAATATATATTTGAACCAGATGAAGGATTTTAGTCATCAGACGTCCGGAGTTATCAGAGACACAAACTGAGTAAATGTTAGACAGCTCAGCTTCAAGGCCTCCTGTGTCCACTGAAGAGCATGGGCAAATCACAGATTTTTAACATGAAACTGCTTAATTCATTGTTTTTACTGGTTTTAATCCTCTGGTCCATTTGTTGTGGAAAGGATATACAGACAACATTACTGTACGGGAAAGATGACTGTGATGGTCATGCATTAACTGCAGCTAATTTAAAAAGCCAATGTTGGCATGCCTGGCTAACTAGCTTACTATCTGCAGTAGTGATGCTAACATAGTGTTGCGTCTAAAGCCAGTGAGCATATCGATAGCTAACTGTCTTATGTGCAGGGTTACAGGAAATGAACCAGCCCTGTTCAGGACTGACACAGTGACAGTAACAGGTGCTACTGTAAGAGTTCAGGGGGATGTGAGTGGCTCTGTCCTGACATCTGAATGGCCTCATGTCTGTTGACCCAGTTCATTCAGCAGACTAATCCCTCCTTAAGGCACAGTTTAATCAGAGTCTTTCCTGATTTTGCTTTTTTTTTTAATTGTCTTTTATCTCTTTTTTAAATCTGTTGAGAAATTGAATTGGTTTTATTCATCAAACTGTCTATCTGAGGTTTTCTGACTTGATGATTTTATAACTATCACATTCTGAGTAACGACTAATTACTCAGAGTCATTACTCATATGACTACTAAATGATCCTGTCAGGTAAACACTCTGGAGGAGTCTGTAGTCTACAGTGTAAAAGGTTGGAGCAGATCAGACCTTGTCCAGTCCAGATCAGATTTTTTGCACAGTGATTGTGTGACAGTTGTGTTGTGAGGTGAGTTAACGCACTGATGCACTGACTGCAGAGTGTTTGTTGTTCTGTGCAGGAGCTGTGATCTGGATATGAATGTGAAGGTGAACACTGCAGCTGAGAGGATTAGACACTGCAAGAGCAACAACATGGTGTCAGACCTGTATCCAGAGGCCCAGCCTTGCACCCGGGTGAGACACACACACACGCACACACACGCACACACACGCACACACACACACACACGCACACACACACACACACACACACACACACACACACACACACACACACACACACACACACACACACACACACACAGACAGACAGACAGTTTAATTTCAGTTAATAACTATTCATATCCAACCCCAGCTTTTAGTCAGTGAATGTATATGTACAGTATATATATAAACCCTCTTGTTCTTCCGTCTGTCCGCTGATCTGCAGGTGTCTCGTACTCCCAAGAAGGCAGCTACCTTTGGGAAGCGCTCCAACTCAATGCGGAGGAATCCTAAAGCAGAGGTCACCAAACAGGGCTGGCTGTACAAGCAGGTACAAGCTCTTCTGAGTTCTGACTCTTTATCCAACTAATAAAACATGCGCAGCATTTCACTGCAGACATCAAAGGACCTGAGCCTCCTGAGGAAAAAGAGCTGGCTCTGCCCCTTCCGGTAAATGACATGGTGTTCAGGGACCAGTCCAGTTTACTGTCCAGGTGCACACTTAGGTATTTATGAGTGTGCACCACCTCAGTGTCATTCCCTTGATTGCTGACTGGCTGAAGGGTGGGCCTAGATCTCCGAAAGTCGATAACTATCTCCTTGGTCTTGGAATTGTTCAGAAGAAGGTCCAGGTCCTGTTAGTCTAGAACAGGTCTCTCACTGCAGATGTAGGACACTTGTATTAGATCACAGTGGACACATCAGTTCATTACTTTTTGTCTCTCTGTGGGATTTATTATTAAGGTGAAGGTGACAGAGATAAAGAGGATGATGATGTTGTTGGTTATGATGATGAATGTGTGATGTGTGCTCTTACAGGCCAGCACTGGAGTAAAGCAGTGGAATAAGAGATGGTTCGTCCTCACTGACAGATGTCTCTTCTACTACAAAGGTTAGTGAGTCACCCTCCAGTCGCTCTGCTGCAGTCTTCCTCACATCTTCATCCTGTGTGTATGTAGGTCACCATAGCAGTGTCTGTTCACAGTGTGACTGTCGGTAGAGTGATGGGAGTCCTGGGTTCTATTTACAAACTGTGATTTCACTAATGACATAGCAGTTTAGGGTTAAGGTCTCAAGAACAGTGGACGCTTCACTTCCTTTGGTCCTCAACAACACACACGCCAAGTCTGGAACAATAGTAATTTATACTTATATGTGTTACCAGCATGAGGGCCAGTAACCGTAACAGCCCAACCACGCTGATAAGGTATAAAGTCAGTCATCCATAATTAGAAACTTGGTGAATACAGTCGAAGAATATAATTATCTTTTAGTCTCTCATGATACTCTGCTCACTGTGGCCATCCAGGTGACAGCCAGGTGACAGTGAAGCAGCTATAGTGTCCAGTTTGTCTTAGGTCTGTGATAGTGGCGGTGTGATGGAGTTTGTGTTAATAAATGACATGAAGCTCATGATAGCATCAAGAACAAACAGTCTGCCATGTTGTTTTCTTTATCTGTGTAACTCTGAAATGTTTCCATCAGCTGGTTGAGACTGTTTCACCTGCTGCTGTCAAACACCTGCTCACTGTTCAAAGGCTTCAGCCATGATTTAACCACTCTTAACCTAATGGAGATGATCATCTGTCGGCCATAATGACTGTTTGTATAAAGAACACTGTGTTTCTGTGTGTGTGTGGAGATGTGAGGCATTTCTCACACACACATTAATGGGTCACTGAGCTGACTCTGGGCTGCAGCCTCATAACAGTGGCTCTCTTTTCAGCAGTGTATGTCACCATGGTAACGGTGGCTGGAGTCCTACCAGTGAACCCTGACAATAAAACACTGTAAGAGAATCTTCTGAGTAAGAAGACTTCTGTGACCAAAGATGAGATGTCAGCAGACAGGTGGAGGAGCTGTTCCCATGGTGATGGAGATGATACTTTGAATGTCATATGACTTGACCAGATGTGTCATGTGATCTGATCTGCAGAAAAAAGATCCTTGCTGTCATTGAGGCCTTTGTATCAGTTTTTCTGCTCTTTGCATCGTTATTACTTTGATGATAATTGGTTGAAACACAGCAGCAGACACCACATCTTTTAAGTTGTAGCTCTGTGGTAGATTTTACCAGCTCTCCTGTGGAGCTGTCAGTGGAGCCAGTCACTGTGTGAGGTGAAAAATTCTTTAAATCTGAACCTCTGTCACTTCACTGGTGTTACTCTTACTTCAGCTAATGATTGGATGATTAAACAAATGTCCATCTATATCTTCACTGTAGAAAAAAATCTTGTAGAAATCTTCTGTTAATCTATTAAAACCTGAAGCAGATGAAACATTTGGTACTGACTTTTATACATGAAAAATAATTAATAATTATTTAATAATAATAGTAATAATTTATCAAAGCCTTGACTTAATGGAATATTTACTGATTATCTGTTGATCATTCACTGTGACAGTGATGTTGATGAATGTTTGTTGTTCAGTTCAAACATGAAACATATTCCACAAAGTGTCAAAGTCATAATTATAATATCTGTATCTGTGAAGCAGCAGCTGCATATCTTCAAGTCATTATAGTTGAAGTTGAGGTACTTTTTGAAGTATTTTATATTCCATCATCACACATAATACAGTAAATATAACCAATATAGGCAGTAAAAAAACAAAGTCAACAGTCTATTTATGGGCTCAGGTATGTCTATATATATATGTATATATATATATATATATATATACATATATTGCAATATACTAAATCATTAAATTTCATAGCATTGGAATTTAGAAACAGTGGATCAGTGTGATCATAGCAGCCCGTCTAATTAATTATGTGCATGTCTCGTTTTTGTAGTACCAGTAAGACTATTGAATTTTTACTTTTTTTAAATCTCAACCCCAACAGTCCACACAATAAGTTATATATGGAAGTATAAGTGAGCAGTAAATTAAATTCAAGGCCTTTTAATGTAATATACTCTAGATTTATACAGAATTGCTATTGACATGGATGTTTTTTCTTTAATATAATATATAACTTGTTGATTCCATGATAGTTTATGACCAACCCAAATCAATTGTTTCATGAGCTCTTCATTTCATAATTTGAGATATGGGAAATACAAAGCTACAGAAGATCACATGATTTTAATATTCTGTTACAAATAATAATCGCTATTATAATCCCGCACTCCCTGACTTTCCTGTCTCTCTCTCACTGTGCTATCCGAATAAAGGCAAAAATGCCAAAAAGAGACTTTGAAGAAATAAAAATCCCAATATGACAACACAGCCCCTAATTATGAAAAGTTAGTCTTTATCTAATCTCAGTTCTGACATAAAGCTCTCACAGTGTTCTAATGATGAAATCTTACATTCTAATTTCACAGTGACGTGTCTATTACCAGAATATATCTCATTAATCTGACAATCCATCTGATAAAAATTTCATGGTCATGTAACTGAGAGGTAATCATTTTTACTTTTACTGACTGCTGTGTTCTTTCATACATGACTCTTCAGTCAGTGTATTTGGAAGAGAAAGGGTCAGCAGAGGTCTTTAAGTTAAATTCCTCATGTCTTCATCATCAGTGTGACAGTCACAGAAAACAGGTGTCCGTTCAGTCCTTCCATCAGCTGTGGATCCAGATGCAGGTGTTGCGTGTTTCCCTCAGTGGTTTTCCACAGGGGCCCTAACTGTCCACTGGGACTCATGTCTTATTGTCTTGCCTTGAATAACCTTGAGCAGATTCCAGCAGAAAAGCCAGGACACAAGACATAGACACAAAACAAGCTGAGATAAGAATGGCCAAAAAAACCCCTCCAGGATTAATGGCTGCACTATTTCTTCTTTTGTGGTACTGACTGAGACACAAATCTTTGTCCCTTTGTCTTCCTGTGTAACTACGTAACAGTAACCCATGTTCAGGTTGTGTCGATTTTACACTCATGGCCTATGAGTGCTCTTCTTTTCTGTGTTATTAGAGGTTATTCCTCTGTGCCTGGGGCTTCTCTTTTCATTCTGAACACGTCTGATTTGTTCCAGCTTCTCCTCCCTCTCTGCCTGGCCCAGCTGTGTTTTGGAAAAGGAGGCTTAGGGAGAGGGAGCGATGGAGGCAGGAATGTGTGACAGTGCAATTTACCACTGTGATTGCTATGCCAGCGAGGACCAAGGGCCAAAAAATGGGCAGGAGAAGAAGAGAAGGCGCAGGACTTTTGTTGTGTGGGCTGTGTTTTACGGGCCTGTCTATGACTGACTGAAGGTTAGTCTGTGTTTTTATCAGTGTGTCTCAATAGACAAATATACACTAATGACTGACCAGACTAAATCCACTTGGAATCCAAGAAGTAAACATTGTCTTTACTTAATGAAGAGGCAGAGGTAGTTAGATTATTGTTAATACTCTGTTGGTGTCCACACTTTCACAGGCAGGTTTCTGGATCTTTAGGAGATAGTTGTTGTGGTGTTTTTGGTAGTGTTCAGGGTGTTCAGAGTGTTAGGGGGTTCCCATTGTTCAGAGTGTTCAGAGTGTTAGGGTGTTCAGAGTGCTCAGAGTGGTCAGTGTGTCCAAAGTGTCCACAATGTTCAGAGTGTTAGGGTGTTCCCAGTGTTCAGGTTGTGAGGGTGTTCAGAGTGTTCAGAGTGTTTGGGTGTTCACGATGTTCAGAGTGTTAGGGTGTTAGGGTATTTCAGAGTCTTCAGAGTCGTCAGAGTGTTCAGACTGTTCAGGGTGTTCAGAGTGTTAGGAGTGTTAGGGTGTTCAGAGTGTAAGGGTATTCAGAGTGTTGGGATGTTTAGGTTGTTCAGATTCTTAGGGTGTTAGGGTGTTCAGAGTCTTAGGGTGTTCAAAGTGTTAAGGGTTTTAGGGTGTTCAGAGTGTTAGGATGTTTAGGGTGTTCAGAGTTTTAGGGTGTCAAGGGTGTTAAGGGTGTTCAGGGTGTTAGGGTGTTTAGGGTGTTCAGAGTGTTAAGGGTGTTAGGGTGTTCAAAGTGTTTGGATGATCAGGGTGTTAAGAGTGTTAGGGTGTCCAGGGTGTTCAGGGTGTTCAGAGTGTTTGGGTATTCGGGGTGTTAAGGGTATTCAGAGTCTTAGGGTGTTCAAAGTGTTCAGATTGTTCAGGGTGTTAGGGTGTTCAGGGTGTTAAGGGTGTTCAGAGTGATAGGATGTTCAGGGTGTTCAGAGTGTTAGGGTGTTTGGGTTGTTCAGAGTGTTAGGGTGTTCAGGATGTGTTGAGCTTTGTAAAACTTTATTAAAAAAGTTGCTGGGATTATTTTAACATCACCTGCACTTGTCAGTGATTTTAGAGAATGTGTGGCTCATTTCTCACCTGATCTCAGTAATAGTCTGAGTGACCTCCTGCTCATTTGTGGACTGGCTGCTCCCCCTGTCCACAGGGACATTTTTGGACTTAAAGGTGGATATCTAAGGTTTATTTTTCATGTACATATAGACAGCTGTCCCTTGACCACTTTGACACTGATGAAAACTTTGTTCGATGAACCTCAGGAAGTGGATTTATGGAGGTTTATTCATGATGAGCACCAGAGACAATGAAAGGTCATGTTAATAAGTAAGTTCAAGTCAAGAGTTTCAGTAAGTGGAAATTACACCAATCATCACTCAAACAGGAGGAAATAATTCACATGTTAGAGATTATTTTCAGGTCAGTGAACATGTAGCAGAGATGGTAACTTGAGTTTGTGACTTGGAGTCAACTTGCACTTAAGTCGCACACAGTAACTTGAGACTTGACTTGAGACTCGGCTCTGACTCAAGACTTACAACTTGTGAACAATCTTTTCTTTATTAACTCTGCAAGAGGTTCTGTGTTCACCAATGTTTATTTTTCAGCAGGATTAAAAAGTAATGAACTGATTTACACCGAACTTGGTAGAAAGATGGAAGAGGCTGATTTGATTGTGTGTCCAAATGGGTTTTGGTGGGTCAGTCTGAATGCAAAGTCCCAGGCTGATTTTTATTCCCACTCCTTCCCTGGTGTATGTTGTTTAACATTGGTCTTGGCGGAGCTCTGCTCTTTACTGAGCACATTTTCTAGTGTTTTATGTTTTTGCAACATAAACATCAAAGAAATATCTGACAATCTGAATGTCATTCTCTCCATTAATATCAACTTATTACCTTTGAATGAATGACTGATGATAATGCAGTATGTGCTCTGAGATGCTTATAGATATGGAAATGCAGTGTTCTAAACAGACCGCTCAGTACAAAAATTAAAGACTTGAATCTTAACTTGGACTCTAAATCAGAGACTTGAGACTTGATTTGGACGTTAAAAAAACGATTTGTTAGCATCTCTGATGTTGCGTGCATGTTTATCAGTGGATGTCTGTGGCTCAGAGGACTCAGATACATCACAGCTGTTATCAGGAGACAGTTAGAGCTGCTTTGCTCTGATTTTTACTAACAATAAGAAAAACATCACCAGACTTAAACCTGCCTGTGAACCAGGTCTTCCTGAATAAAACACCACAGTCACAGTCACTGTGTGGTCTGTGGATCAACAAGAGTAACAGGGACAAAGAGATGACAGCACTGTGTTTTATCAGCAGTAGAAATAATAAATGATATATGATAATGACATATGATTGCACGGCATATGATCACAAATCCTGACAGGGTGTTCGATTTAACGGTTCAATCTTCACCTTCATTCATAAATAGACTCATGATAAACACTTGTCATTCATGATCTGCTCAGACAACATGTTTCACTACAGAGGTTACACTTTAAATGCCCTAATACGGCTACTAAGTAGTGTCTTATACACAGTCTTTGTTTATAGAGACTTTATGCAGCTGTTAAAATATTAATACTGTCAGCACCACAACATCCATCATATTGTCTCAGACATGGACAAAGAAAACAGAATCCTGGACAGATCCTCACCTTGATATAAAAACATTTAATTTAGGTCATTTCCCGTGTAAACATACCACACATTAGCTCCAGCTGATTTGACATGTGAACTGTTTACATGATTATAAACTGATCTTTGATTCCTCTTGTCATCATTGTCATCACTCTCTATCTTCCTGTGTGTTGCTCTGTTTTCATGGTTTCACTCTATAAATACAGACGTCAATAAATTATTCAGACAAGTGTGCGAGACACAAGTGAGGGAGAGGTAGGTCTGTTTACCTGCTGTCCCTGTGTGTGTGTGTGTGTGTGTGTGTGTGTGTCAGTGTGAAATCTCATTGGTGCACACAAGCAGCAGGTACAGTTGGCTGGGGGCCAAGATTCCTGCAACACTGAGTCACATGGGCAGATCATTATCTCACGCAAACACACGCACACACTCCCTCAGTCTCTCTCTCTCTCCCTCTCTCTCAGTGCATTGTATGATTGCACAAGCCCTTCCCCCTCCCTTAGATCTCTCTCTCTCTCTCCCCCTTGCCCTCGTTTGCTGTCTCCCTCTCACACACGCCCACACATGAACACACACACACACAGTGAGTGTTGGTGCAAAGCAGCGTTGGGGAAATCAGAGGTAGGAGCTCACAGATACAAACTGGATCCTTTTGTAACTGCTGAAATTTTCATGTCTGCTTCCATTAATTAGTCAGCACCATGCTCCTGTTTATCAACACTGGATCCCGCTCTGTGTGTGTGTGTGTATGTGTGTGTGTGTGTGTGTGTGTGTATGTGTGTGTGTGTGTGTGTGTATGTGTGAGAGAGAGAGAGCGCTATTATCACTGCTAATCACAGGAACCCTCGGACCATAATGGATATCTATTCTAGGCAGCTGTCACCGTGGGAGCAGAGGGAATGCAGGGAGAAGAGCTTGACTTTCTCCTGCAGGTTGAACTGATCAGGATGTGGCTGTTTTTTTTCCTGTCTCTGATTGGTCCTCGGACGTGTTCTCACCTCTCGCACTCTCTCCACAGATGAGAAGGAGGACTTGGTGTTAGGAAGTCTGCCGCTGCTTAGTTTCCGGATTGGAGGAGTGGAGCCTTCGGATAACGTC
>NW_019174343.1:215000-296881 GCF_002260705.1 Seriola dumerili
AGTGGAGTGAAACTACACTACAGCCTGGAGTCTCTGACAGAGGCAGGGAGTTGTCATACATGGATCTGCTGTCTGAAAACAAAACATGGGACAAAAATCACAGAGGGGAGCAGCTAGGTCTGAAATCAGTTATAGGTCATGCAGATCAGTATGTGTCAGCAGGATCAGAGGCCCTGACAGGAATCCAGACTAACCTTTGATAATCTGATCCAGGTAACTGAGTGGTTCAGTCAACAGCTCACAGAGCTGTCGGAAGCTGTTCTACCTGTATCTTCACTTCCGGACTGTAGTGTGTTCATAGACAGGATATATTCAGAAAGCAGAGGAATCTGCCTCATGTCTCACAGCAGCTCTCTAAAACCCAGGTCTGAAATACCTTCATTTCATTACCACCTCATAGGGTCAATTATTAAACCTGGGCTTCAAGTGTTTGTGTGTGTGTGTGTGTGTGTTTGTGTGTTTGACTCAACAGTAGAATCATAGGGTTACACCTCTGGGTGTGTATGTATGTGTGTGCAGTGCAGTGCAGCTATCAGGAGGCTGAGTTCACTCCTCAGGGCTTTTGTTGCTGCTTCCTGGTTTTCATGTCACTGACTGAGGCATGTACTCCCTGATCCTCAGTCAAACACAGACCTGGATAATACTCAGGGTGTAAAGAGGGTTTAGCACTAAACTGAACCAGGCTAAAAGTTTGTTTGGTGTCCCAGGAGGCTGTGGTAGTCAGGGCCCTGCCAGTAGTCTCTCCTCAGGTGGTACTGCAGCTCATCTCAGGTCATCTGTCAGAGCCAGAATCTGTGGAGCTGTCTTACTCATGGACAAGGTGTTGGACAGACCAACAGACCTGGACACCTTTGTTCTTTGTCTTTAGCATGACAGATGAGGAGTGAAGTCTTTCTGGCTCACATTTAAATCAACCTGAGTGCTTTATTAAAGCTTGAGTTAAAACCTGAGCTAAAGCCTGAATTAAAGCCAGAGTTAAAACCCAAGTTAAAGCCTGAATTAAAGCCTGAGTTAAAACCCGAGTTAAAGCCTGTGGAGGGTTGTAGAGGCAGAAACCCTGTTGATAACATTTTATTGACCTTGAGGATTTGTTAGATAATGTTTAGTTGATGCAGAACCTCTTGTAACTCTGAGATCTGGTCTACAGGTCAGGGTTATCTGTGAATCTGAGATCTGGTCTACAGGTCAGGGTGGTCTGTGAATCTGAGATATGGTCTACAGGTCAGAGTTGTCTCCGTCCCTGGTCAGGGTTATCACCAAGGTGTGAGTCACATGTTCTCAAGTCTCTGTCAGTTCTTTTTCTGACAGTGTGTCAGCTGAACTGCTTTACATCAAGGTCACATTATCAGCTGCTTCACTGTTTCACTACAGCTGGAGGACCCACCCTCAGTATTATGGCAGGTGTGTTTGATTTGACATACTTGCTGTTGTCACTGGGTGGTGCATTAGATTTGTTTTTCTGTTCTGAGGTCATGCTAGTCTTAACCATGGCTGAATAATGACATCATCCTTAATTTCATTGCATAGTTAGACCTGCACAGTTATTACAGTAATCAGAGTTAATGTAACTCATTACCTCCACCTGTGAAAGTCAACAGCTCAGTGTTTAGATACCTGTTAATTTAATGATGAGTTAATGGGTTGATTAACAACACAGACTGAACAAAGCAAAGTTTGAATGACAGTGTACATACAACATACATGAAGGAGTCAGTGAAATTGTTGTGTTGTGTTTACCTGCTCTCTCGCTCTCTCTCTCACTCTGTGTTTGTGTGTGTGTCTGTGTGTGTGAGACTGGGGAAGCTTTTCAGCAGCTCTCAGTGCTGCTGCTCTCCGAATGGTTGTATTGGAAGCATTTCCTGGAGGTTGGACTTGGCGAGCTGGATGAACACACACCACACACACACACACACACACACACACACACACACACACACACACACACTGTATATTCAGAACAAGAACATGTGCTGTGTAAACAGTTTACTCTGACAGTGGTTCTTCTAATAAATGCAAGTGACCTCAAAGCCCCACACAACAGCTAAGCCACATGGATGCATGGTTGCCATACCAACGCATTAACCATACAATTTAGAATCAGAATCTCAGAATCAAGTATGTGGACACATAAGGAATTTGTCTCTGGTTTTACAATGCTGCTTGGTACATACATATAAATATAAATATAAATATAAATATATAGACAGTTAAAAACAAGACAGTGGAGTTCAAATGTTGTGTCCAACAATCTTTACCCCTTCACCTACTTCTAACCCCGATCACTTAATAACTGTTATCTCTAGCAGGACATAAAGATGAAGTAAAAACCATAACAGGGAAACATGTGACTGAAACATCTGTATTGCAGAAAACACCACATTATATGATTTGTGATGAGCTGTAGGTTAAAGAACATCTAAACAGGCAGCAGACTTTGTGTGTGCTGCTGGTTGTGTTTTATATTTAAGCTCATGAACAGTGGAGTCAGTATATGAGGAACCACAACAATACTGATACATTCAGTTCACTGTCCACTAAAAACATGAGCATGTTCAGTTAATACACACAACACTGACAGAATTAAGTCACAATCAGATATTTAAAAAATCATGAGTGTCACAAACAGGCTGAAAGCCACAAGACTGTGATTCCTCTCCACTGTCAGTGAAGTGACTGACCTGTATTCACTGGAACAGCCTGTAGATATGGAGCACATTCCACACAGAGGTTAGACTGTCAATCTCTAACTGGGGCTGCTTGAAGAGACACATGTCTCAGCCATAACACCTTCAAAATAAGAGCCCAGACCCTAACAAAGTTAGATTCAACATGAATCCTGTTAAATGTTCACTGTGACTAACACTGTGTTTTACTAGATAAAACAGTCTTACAGTTCAGAACCGTGTGAGTCAGCTGTTTTATACTGATGTATAAACAGCACTTACTGTTGGATAAATATCCTGGTCCACTCAGCAAAACAAACAAAGACAAAAACATAATCTTTCACTAACTCAACCAAAGATCTGCTGTTGGTTTGTATGTTTGAGGACTCACTGAGTTGGAGCTGTTGTGCTTGTGTTGGTATATTTGTGTTGTTCATGTTTAATTCCGGTCTTTTGTGAAAATTATGTTTTTCCTTGTGACACACACACACACACATAAGAGTCTGAACCAGGTAAAAAGAACTTACTGGAGGTTCTGTTAGGCAGCTCTACTGATACACACACACACACACACACACACACACACACACACACACACACACACACACACACGCACACACACACACATGCACACACACCTCTGTGTATTTTTTATTCCATTTTAAATATCTGTATAAACCCTGAACGACAACCAAAGAAGTTTTTCTCTACTCTCAAACACACAACCCACAGGAGCAATTCACCAGACCTTTACCATCATCATCATCATCATCATCATCATCATCATCATCATCATCATCATCATCATCATTATCATCATCAATTATAATAAACACAGTTAAGCCTATAGAGCAGTGTCTGGTTTAGACACAAAAACTACTTAGGTTTAGGTTAAAATGAGTACTTCATTAAGGTTAGAGGACCTCAGTCACCATGGTTTCAGAAATAAACACATAGTAAAGTTTGTGAAACTGTCATGGTTAAAAGAGACACTGATGAGTATAAACAGGAGACAAACACTGTTCTGTGTTTTGTCAACACATCCTGACTCCCCCTCTCCCGTCATAATCACCACATCACATCCACTAGAGGGCATCTGGGGGTGAAACCGGACTGTATAAGAGGCTGCTGCACAGACATGTGATGTTCACAATCCAGAGCAGCAAATAGTCACTTTGACTGTTACATTCTGAAACATCTACATCTACAAGAAATTCAAAAATAAAATTGAATAAAATAAAGCTATAGCTCAAAGATGACAGTGATCCAACAGTTTGTAGTCAGTGTGTTGTTCTTGTTGGGAGATTTGTCTGGTCACTGTTTAGCTGCATATTGGTGAAGAGAAGAGTAAACTTTGAGTTTGTTCTGTCTGTCTGTCGATCATTTTCTCTGGTTTCCCTTCTTTCTTCTCTTTGACCATCACTCTCTCGTCATCTTCATTTTACTTCTGTTTTTTAAATCTGGGGTTTCCTTCTTCTTCTTCTTTCTCTCCTTCCTATTCTTCCTCTTCTTCCTCCATTGTTCTCACCTGTCTTTTCATTCTTTCTTTTCTCAATGCATTTCATCTGTTCATCTTTCTGTTTAACATTTTTCCTCCATCTGTCCTCCATTAAATCCCTCCTTTCATTAATTTTTTCATTCCTTCCTTCCTTCCTTTCTGCTTCTACTTTGTTGGCTTTCTCCCTTTTTTTCTTTTGTTCAGAAAATAATGATTATGTTCAGAATCATTTTATGTTTGTGATTCAGTATGAGATGATGATGATCAGTCACCTTCATCACTCCCTCCCTGACAGAATGAACAAAGGAAGGACAACGAAGCCACACACACACACACACACACACACACACACACACACACACACACACATATTCTTCCCACAGCTCCACCTCTGTTGCTAGGTTACTGCTGCTACTTATGATACAGCCATTTCAGCCAATTGCATCACCTCGTGTCACAGCAGAAGGCGGAGCTGCACAGGGCTCCACCGTGGAAGGAAGTGACTCCTGTCAGTGACATCATTTCCTCCTGCTGACGTTTGGCCTAAACACACACACACACACAGACACGAGTCTGAGCAGTGTGTTTCTGTGGAGTAGCTGTGCAGCTGTGATCTAACAGGAAAATGGGCTGAGATCACTACAGCCTCTGATCTTATAACTGAAATGACTGTACTGATCTCAACATGGACACACTGAAGGAGTTAACACATGTAAATAAATCAAGTGTTTAATTGTGGTAGATGTGAACACCATGGTGATGGATGATGACCAGCAGAAAAGGTCATCATGTGTTTTCTCCTCCACACTGATCTGAGATCTGCAGTTGAAGGTTTATGTATCAGACATGAATGTGTGTGACAGCAGCCTGAAGGCTGACACACATCTTAAAATCTGAGGCTTCTGATCATAGCTGATGCTTCCTGAAGGTGATTGAGTTGTATATCAGTGTGTGCTGCCCTCTTGTGATCAATATCTGAAACTGTCTTGTCTTCATTAGTGAGCTATGTATCCACAGAGAGGTGTTAGTTAGCTGTTGATGTGGAGGCTCTGACATCACACACTGACTTGTATTAAAGCCTTTGTTTCCTCACAGTTAACGGAAACATCAGGAACCTTATCAGAGTAAAGACATACAGTCTGTATGTTGTTTGTAACATGAGGATCCAGATGTTCTCTCCTTAAAGAAAACATGTTTAGGCCACAGCATCACACTCACCAGCAGGGACTTTAGACACCACAGGCTTTAACCTGTCCCTCCCTCACTGTCTTCTCTCCCTCCTTCTGAGGTCTGCCTCCTGCTGTGGTAGAGAGAACAGTAGGTGCACTGATGATTTTTATTTTATTAACTATTGCATGATTAAATCTGCTGCACTGCATGTCTGCTTGTCAGATGGAGACAGTCTTGTTCTGTTTGGGTTGCTCAGACAGTGACTGCATGCTCTGCTGTTAACAGAACATCCAGTACCACAAGAACCAGTGCCACCTTTAAAAACCCCATCATGATTTAAAACTGTGAACTGGTTTGAGTTTCAGGACATAAGAAGTTAGCTTTAGGGGTTGTGTTTGGATGTGTAGTGAGTGGATCATGAAATATGGTAATGACCACTGATTGTATCAGTAACAATGGTGTGTTCTCTGCAAGTTAATCAAAGAAGTCAAGGTTACGAGCACGAGCAGTCAGACGGGTTAGAAACAAACAGACAGAATTGATACAAAAGAAAATGATAAAATTATTAAAAAACTCAAGTCAAATCCAGATTATTTATAAAGCCCAGTATCATAACTCACAACTGTTCACAGTCTGTACAGTATCTGACATCGTCCATACTCAGACCTTAGAGACCCATTTCCTGTTTCTAGTCTGACTGACTTCACTGACTTTACAGTAGCTCTCAGTTTTCCTCTGCAGTGAATCAGGTGACCCCACTGTAAAACCTGGTTTAACTCATACCTCTCCTCTCTGCTCCTGTTTCCTAACCCTTCAGAGACCAGTGCATGTGGTCTCATCAGGTTCTCAGTTCTCTTCAGTTCCTCAGTGAGGACTGTGTTACCATAGAAATGACACTGAGGTTGTAACAAACAGGATCCACCTTTAACCTGGATGTCTTTACTCTCATGCTTCTTCATTGCATGAGGAGATGAAGTTAGTGCTGATGAAGATGATGAGGATGTTGAGTGTGACCGGCCTAACACTGTGTTACTGATGGGCTGTCTCCCTGGGTTTTGCCTCCATCTGCAGGTGTGGCTAGAGGAGGAAGAGGAGGAGCATGAGGAGGGGGAGCTGAAGGGTGCTGTTGTGTTTTGCATGCAGGCAGAGCACGCTGGGACCAGGACCTACTACTTCAGCACAGACAGCCATGAGGAGCAGGGGGAGTGGATCACAGCCATGAGCGAGGCTGCAGAAGTCAACGTCCAGCCAACACAGAGGTGATGACCACGTTCATCAGACACACATTACACACAGTACAATACCATACACACAGTACACACAGTGCACACAGTACAACACTGTACACACAGTGCACACAGTACACACAGTACACACACTACAAAACAGTACATACAGTACACACAGTACATCACAGTACACACAATACTCACAGAAAACACAATACACACAGTACATACAGTAATCACAGTAAACACAGTACATGGAGTACAAACACATAGGCCATCACATTTGACTGGACCAGTCCAACATGTCCAGTCATGTCAATATTATATGTGCTTGTTAGGTCTCTCCACCTCTCTATGCTGCTCTGAAGAGGATTTGATTTATAAAAGTTTAACGTAACCATCTGGGAGTTTTATTAAAAATGACACTGCAACTGGCAGCAACACACAGCACCATGAGACAAGTTGTTTTATGGGATTCATAGTTGTCTTCCATTCGTCATACATTTACATCTAAAAAAGCACTCCTGTAGAGGACAACCTGAAGAAGACAGACAGACAGACCGTGGTCTACATCTCCTGGATCTCATGTATGTTTTATAATAGTAAATAGAAATGAAAGTGAAAAGCAAATGTAAATGTATTGGACATTCAGCTCTGTAGCATTGAGGGTAAGAAAAGACCACTAGTTTTAAAATGAAGATATTTGAACAAAGGTAAAATCATCAGTCACCAACAACATATACAGAACAGAATGTCACAGGTCCAAAGTGGATAGGATGCAGATGAGCACAGCATGAGCTTGTGTCATACAGTGGTGGCCAATCTGTGTTTGTGATGATGATGAAACGAAACAGACCTGTTCTGTGAATGAGCATCTTGTCCATCCCTGAGATTCCATGTTTTTATAATGAGTCAGTGTGAAGATAAACTGGAGCAGAGATGAAGGGCAGCACTTGATCATTAGGTCTCTTGACATGAAAACAACAAGAAGAAATGCTTATAACACATTTACTTCCTGTGTTGGAATGTCTGTTTCCTCCTGTCTCTCTAATGTTTTACTGCCTGTGTGTTTTGCTCCACAGAACGAGCTCAGACACCACAGCTGATCTCAACCACACTATGGTGACCAACGCACCTGACCCACAGCAGAATCCACACACACAGACACACAATAAAACTCAAAGTGAATTGCCCACACACTCTAAGGTCAACGGGGTCGACAGCCTGGAGACTCCTCCCTGTTCTATGCCCCGCTCTGATGTGGAGGGAAAAAAGAACGACAGAAGACTAGGAGAGGGTGAAGATGAGGGGGGAGGACCTGGTCCTGACCCAGCCCCGTATCTAAATCACCATCCTAATGGTTGGGCCAACTACGGCCCCACCAATGTCCTGCTCCACAACAGCAATAGCAAACAGCCTCCATCCAGGAGTCACAGTGGACACCGTGCCACTCAGGGACACCCAGAGGGGGATAGTGGTCAGGTGCAGGACCCCAGGGAGCAGCAGGAGAACATGGTGCTGAGGAGGGGCTTTGTGCCCAGGACAGCTCCAGAGAGAGTGGCCCAGAGGAAGAGCTCCATGGCCCAGCTGCAACAGTGGGTCAACCAGCGGCGGGGCATGGCCTCCCAGGAGGACATCAACAGGTAGAGTAGTGGAGAACACCTGAACTTCTGTAAGGGTCTTCTATCTATCTATCTATCTATCTATCTATCTATCTATCTGTCTGTCGGTTGGTCGGTCGGTCAGTCAGTCAGTCAGTCAGTCAGTCAGTCAGTCAGTCCTTCCATCCGTCCATCCGTCTATATTAACCAACATGTTGGGAAACAATGCGTTTAGTTCAGTTCAGACAACTTTATTTTCCCCCATAGGCAATTCATTTGTAGCTTCCCAGTCCATACATTCTGTCTCAACAGACAACCAACCAACAATCCAGTGTGATATCTAACCTTTAAGACAGGCAAGAAGAAGAAATTGATATAGGCCGAGGGTAAATTAGAGTAAGTTGTTAACTCCATAGTGTGTAGTTCATAGCTTTAAAACAGAGAAGGACCAAACATAAGAGCTGCTGAGGTCTGAGCATCCCGATGAAACTAAATTCAATAACTGAGCACTAGAGGGAAACCACTGGTCTGACATTATATTAAACTTCTCTCCTGCACTTTCAACATGTCTCATTTACAGTATTTATTTCACAACATGGTTTATTTCATTCATTAATCTCCATGTGCATAATAAACAGAGATGATTTTTATTTAGATTATAATAAGGTCATTAGGTCTCAAAGATAGAGATTTAGTTTCACTAAGTCTTATAAATAAAACTGTGCTGCTCTCAGCCTCTTTTATCTTATTTTATCACCTCTGATAAATAATCATCTCTTCCTGTCCCGTCCTTCAGCCCCTCTCGTTACTACGCAGTGAACCGTGGGATCCCAGTTGACTACTATGCCTACCCTGGTGGCCCCCAGTCTGTGGAGGAGTACCCTCTGTACCCGCCAGGGGTCCGTCCTGACAGCATCTGCTCCGTCTCTGCCGTTGGGGGGTACGACCGACGCTGGACCGTGGAGGAGAAGCGTCTCTCGCTGAGGGATGGGCCCCATCAGCTGTATGGACCCCCGATGCCCAGGGACCCATGGGGGCCACAGTACTATGGTGGAATGGAGACATCCATGAGGCGCCTGTCCATCCAGCCGCGCTCCAGGTCCGTGCCCAGGTCACCATCCTCGTCATCAGGGGGGCCCTACTCTCCAGTGCCCCCCAACTTTGCCTCCCCGGCTCGGTCCTTGTCGGCCCGCTTTGACCGATTTCCTGGGAGGATGAGGGACAACATGATCTACGCTGACCCATCAGTCTACAGCCTGAGGAGGTCACTCAGCTCGCCCAAGGTCAGTGTGTGTGTGTGTGAGTTTATGTGTATCTGTGTGTTTGTAGAATGTCTAAAGTCTATGGCAGTTCCTTATTTTTAATCTTAATTCAATGGTGACAAGCTGTTGTCACACTGAATGAAACTAAGGATGAAATGTGTCACTGAGGATTTGAATTAAGACTCAATCTAAACTGAATATTAAAATCTCATGTCATTTAGTTTGAAAGCCCAGAACACAGCAGGAAGTAAAGGTTTGTAAATGACCTTTAGTTGTACAACAGATGTTAAGTCATCATGGATGAAAGGACTGAGAGCTGTTTGTCACATTTACATTCTTTCACTTTCATTCATTCTGATCTCACTCATTCTGATCTCATTCGTCCTTTTTTCCTTGATTCCTTTCCTTCCTTCATTCAGTACGACTACCCTGGTGACAGGAGGTCCTTAAGCCAAGGATTGTACCAGCATAACTACCCTGTTTCCCCCTCCATCCACAGTAAAATGGTATGTGCCACTAATGTGCTCTAATACACATCACACACACATAGTCACACACAGTCAGTGTAGTGGTATGTGTAGCTTTGTTGTGCAGCTGCAGACAGCTGTGCAGTTTCTCCAGCACATCTGTCCACTGTTGATCTGTCCTAACCCTGGTAACATCTTCTGCTCTGTCCTAACACACCACTGAGGCCACTCCTGTGTGTATATGTGTGTGTGTATTTGTATGTGTGTGTTTACACATAAGAGAAACTTCGTGATAGAGACCTCCATGGAGTATAGTCGGGTCTCCAAGCACATGAAGTTCAGTGTCGTGGGAGACTAGGACCCAGTTGATATAAGAGCAAACAAACAAACATACATGTCATGAAAGATGCCATGTGCAGTGCCTGAGTATTACATTGGTTCAGAGAAGAGCAGAGAAGAACAAACATGGCTGTGTTGTGTTAGAAACATGTTAAAGAGGAAGGAAAAGCTTCCAGCACATTTTTCTGAGCATGAAACAGATGTTGACCTGCTTGTTAATTTAGAAATATAAATTTCTAAAAATAAAAAATAGTTTGTTAAAATAATCTGAGCTCAGACAGTTTCATTCACATACTGTGGTCTTCATCAGTGGGTGGAGTTTGCTCAGGAATCAGGCATCAGGTGGTGGATGATGCACCTGGAGTCAACAGTTACCAATAAACTTTTCCACACCTTCACATCACTGCTGGTGCAAACCCCTGAGAGCAAGGTGTAATGTATGAGATCACTATGACATCACATGTTGGGGACCTGTAGATCAGCTGTGGGAACACCAGATGAAAGGTGGATGAGGAGGACATCGTCCATCTTCCACCATGTTATCATCTGACCAGCTGCACTCATAGGTCATAATTATAACAACCACACCAACCTGTGATGACTGATCAAACTCCATCTGTTGAGGAAGACCCAGTAAGACTGGTGAAGACCTAGTAAGAGTGAAAAGAGCAGCTTTTAGTCAGACAGATGCAGGTGTTTGCAGATGTTAGCAGGTGTTAGTAGATGTTAGCAGATGTTAGCAGGTGTTAGCAGATGTTAGTAGGTGTTAGCAGGTGTTAGTAGATGTTAACAGATGTCAGCATGTAGCAACTGTGGACCTCCAGTGTGATTGGCTGTGGTGCTTTGCTGCCGTCTCTCTGAGCCCTCTCTCTGTACTGTGTGTGTCCGTGTGCTTTCATGTGTATCATTGCTGCTTGGCTCAGGAGGACATATTAGACCTGCAACTCCAGCGCAACCTGGACTACCTAGACCAGCAGGTAGGGACACAGTCAGACATCACTGTTTCTTATTACATATCTGAGTCACTCTGTTTACCCGTCACCTTTTATAGCTGGACTCTCTGCTCAATCACCTCTTTGATTTTGACACTTGTCCAGTCCAGTCCAGTCCAGTGCAGTCCAGTCCAGTCCAGCTAAGTCCATATTCCAGGCCTGGACAGAGCCTTATATAGACCTCTAACAGACCAAATGCTCCATACCTGTCCAAGCCTTCTTCTCTTTTCTTAACTTGTCTGCACGTGGTCCACGCTGTTGTTCTCCGTCATATCATCCATCCAGCTGTGGGTCAGGGTTAGAGAGGTGTCTGCTCATGTCTGTGAGGGTCTGTGGGACATAAGTGTCAGTGTCCAGGCAAAGTCTTATGACTGTGTGGACTGTCTGTGAACCCATCCACCATCACAGAAACTCAGTGTAACATTAACAGGACTTAGACCTGTGCTTACCTGTGCTTCAATTAAGTGTCTATATTTATATTGTATTGTATAGTATCTCAGAACAGTTACAGGTCTCAAAGACCCTGACATGTTTGTACTAGTCCACATCCACACCATCAGACTATATATCCATGTGAAACCTGTGGAGCCTGACAGAAGTGGGCAGATGAAGTCTGTGATAGATACTTTAATCTATTTCTTCTGTCAATGTAAATTCATAATATAGAGCTTCAGGTACAGCAGTGAGTCTGATGGATAATGCATTGCCCTGAGTCTCAGGCTGCACACAGACCCCTCCCAGCACTGACACACTCTAAACTCTAACCTCTGTCAGCCATTGTTTGCTGGGGTCACATCCAGGCAGTCAGACCCTGATCTGGTCAGAAAGTGACTTCCCTCCATAATAAAAAATGCCTCCAGTTACTGTGTTTACAGTATGTAACATCTGTCTGCCAACAGTTACTGCATTTCTACAGTATGTAACATTTGTCTGCCGACAGTCACTGTGTATATACATAAACTTAATAACCTGTCATATACTGCAGAAAGAAGAACATGAACCCAATGATGATGAGGATGATGATGATGATGATGATGATGATTGTTTTCACAGGGGCCTCCTTTCCATGATGTCTACAGCAGTGAGCTGCACCCCACACTGAAACTCAATGAGATTGAAACCAGTGTAAGAGACTCAACACTGCACATTATAAACACAATGGCACACAAACACACTCTGATCATTCACATTTCCGAATACATGGCCAGAAGTATGTGGACATCCCGTCTATACATTTTACACATGGTTCACCAGTTTACTGTGGAAGAGAGGCTGGCTGGTCTACAGAGTCCTGACTGGTCTGCAGAGTCCTTACTAGTCTGCAAGGTCCTGACTTGTCTGCACAGTCCAGTCCTGACCTCAACACAGTCCAGCATCTGTGAGTCAGAGCAGGATCAGTACTGAAACCAACTGATTAAGAAGGACACATTGCCCTGTCACACATGGGTGTAATGTTTGGGTGTCCATATACTTTTGGCCAGCTACAGTCAGCATGTAGTCTAGCAGACACAGTCTTGGATCCTGGTCTAACCACCCTCTGCCCTGTCTGACACAGAAACTCCTGGGTCGATTATGTGAGCAGAACCAGATTCTGAAAGACCATGAGGCTGTGGTCCACAGACTGAGGATGGACAAGGTACATCACTCTCCTCACAGTGTTTTATCATGTGTTGAAGAGAGGGCGTTATCTGTCACACTGAAGGAAACAGACACAGCTGATCTCATTGGTCATAAAACTAGAAACACCTGATATGATGAAATGCAACCTCTCTGTGATGATGCCTTCTGTGCCCAGGACAGCCTAGAGGAGGCGCTGGTGGCCACTCACCAGGAGATGGAGCTGTACCATAACCAGCTTTTGGCCATGGAGAAGCTGCAGTTCAAGAAGGAGACTCTGCAGAACCAGCTGATCAACATCAGAGGGGAGCTGTCCCAGGCCTCCAGTGTAAGACCATCTGTCTGTGGTCCCAGCAAACAAACAGCCTCTGTCTTTATACTTAGAAGGATATCATTTGTTTGGTCTCTGCCATTACTCCCTTTATCTTGAATATTTACAGATGTTTTAAACAAGTAAACCATGAGAACCATCAGATCCATTATTCTTAACCTGCTGCTGACTATAAACCAGTGTTATGTAAACTTCATGTTCCACTGCAACAATATGTCCACAGTGATGTTACATCCAGGTCTCAGAAATAAATCTGGTGAAAAAATGTTGTGACAGTAGAGGAGAAAGATGAGCTGGTTGGTCTGTGTTATTTGTCTCTAAGGCTTTAACCACCACTCGTATGGAGTTTGAAGCGTTGGAGGATGAGGCCAACGCCATCCATGGAGATCTGTGGGAGCAGCTTAATGCAGGAGGACAGGTAAAGGTCACCTGTGGTCTCATGTTATTATAGCTCAGCTCTGGATAGTGTGGGAAATGAAAGACAGCAGGAAACAACAGACATTAATCAGTCAAGATCTACAAGTAAGGTGTGGCTCATCTGTTGAAGGTCTAATATGTCCTCCTGTCTGTCCTGGGACTTTGCAGAGTGAACTGGTTCGTAGACACATCCAGAAGGAGTTCTGGAGAGTCCAGGATGTGTTAGAGGGACTGCACAAGAACAACTCGTCCAGAGGCACTGACACAGCCAAGCACAGAGGTGAACACTGAGAAACAATCTAATTTAAACACCAGTGTCTGTGTCCTGTATATTCTAACGACCCCCCCCTCTCTCCTGCACAGTGGCCAGCGGTGCATCAGGCTCCTTTAGCACCAATAGTCCAGCCAGTCCCCTGAGCTCAGTAAGCCTCACCAGCCCGCTCAGCCCCTTCTCCCCAGTGCCCGGCTCCCAGGCCTCCCCCACCAAACAGCTGGGCCCGGAGGTAAGCACCGGACACACCCAGCAGGGGCCCGACCCCAACCCAAAATCTGGTTCAGGCTTGTGTTTAGACTCTAGAACCAACCCTGATGTGCGTAGAAGATCGAGCCCTAAACCTCGTCCCAGGTCTTGTACAGTGCCTCATTTCAAAGCTGACCCTAAGCCCAGGTGTAGACCCAAGAGTTACACTGAGTCTGACACAGGCCTGCACGCAGAACATGTCAGTTACTATGGCAGTGACACCTATGAACACACCTGTCCTCAGCCCTACCTCGCTTTCCAAAACCACAGGGAGTCCCTGGGTAGACTAGACCCTGTGATAGAGGAGGCAGACCAAAACATGAACCACAAAATTAGCTCAGACTCTGACCAGCCTGTAAATCCAGCCAAAGCCAGAGCAGGTGAACAGATCTGTTTTCTCCAGGTACAATACCAGGACTCCAAATATACCAGTCAGCATCCAGACCCAGTCCAGGCCCACCCTGACCTCCAGGAGGTCAGCTGGTCCGCCTCAAACAGCTGCATCCAAGAGGTCAGGGTCGGCCTGAGAAAAGATGTCTATCCAGACTCCCACTCCCAGTCTCAGTACTCAGCAGGAGACCATGGTGGCTTCAGAAACCAGTCTTCGAACAGGCACTGGTCGGTGACTGAATCCCAGATCCTGCTTCTCCAGGACTCCTGTCTGACTGATGTATCATTACCTAATAGTCCAGATCTTTATGCACCCTTGGCCCCTTGTTGTAGAGGTGTTAGTCCTGACACCCACCACCATCAGAAGCTGGCTCCTTGGTCATCAAGTAATGGTGGTCCAGGTATGAGGCCACTGACTTACCTCAACAGTCAGGGGGGACCCAGTACTGATCCAGCGATCTGTACCCTGACACAGTCTGATTCACGCAGGAACCAGTCAGGTAGAGTGCTCATGCAGAGCAATCTTTAAAGACAGTGATGTCCACAGTTAATCTCAACACCATCATCACCATTTTCATCATCATCATCATCATCATCATCATCATCATCATCATCATCATCAATCATCATCATCATCATTCTGATCTGTAACACTGTAAATACAAACCCCAATTCCAAAGAAGTTGGGACATTGTGTAAAATGTAAATAAAAACAGAATAGTGATTTGCAAATCCTTTTTGACCTACATTCAATTGAATACACTACAAAGACAAGATATTTAAAGTTCAATATTATATTTGCAAATATTCACTCATTTTGAATTTCATGCCTGCAACACGTTCCAAAAAAGCTGGGACAGGGGCATGTTTACCACTGTGTAACATCACCTTTCCTTTTAACAACACTCAATAAGCGTTTGGGAACTGAGGACACTAATTGTTGAAGCTTTGTAGCTGGAATTTCCTCCCATTCTTGCTTGATGTACAACTTCAGTTGCTCAACAGTCCGGGGTCTCCGCTGCTGTATTTTGCGCTTCATAATGCACCACACATTTTCAAGGGGAGACAGGTCTGGACTGCAGACAGGCCAGTCTAGTACCGCACTCTTTTACTACGAAGCCATGCTGTTGTAACACGTGCAGAATGTGGCTTGGCATTGTCTTGTGAAATAAGCAGGGACGTCCCTGAAAAAGACATCGCTTGGATGGCAGCATATGATGCTCCAAAACCTGTATGTACCTTTCAGCATTAATGGTGCCTTCACAGATGTGCAAGTTACCCATGCCATGGGCACTAACACACCCCCATACCATCACAGATGCTGGCTTTTGAACTTTGCGCTGATAACAATCTGGATGGTCCTTTTCGTCTTTAGCCCGGAGAACACGACGTCCATGGTTTCCAAAAACAATTTGAAATGGGGACTCGTCAGACCACAGCACACTTTTCCACTTTGTGTCAGTCCATCTCAGATGAGCTCGGGCCCAGAGAAGCCGGCGCCGTTTCTGGGTTTTGTTGATCTATGGCTTTCGCTTTGCATGGTAGAGTTTTAACTTGCACTTGTAGATGTAGCGTCGAACTGTGTTAACTGACAATGGTTTTCCAATGTGTTCCTGAGCCCACATGGTAATATCCTTTACAGAATGATGTCGATTTTTAATGCAGTGCCGCCTGAGGGATCGAAGGTCACAGGCATTCAATGTTGGTTTTCGGCCTTGCTGCTTACACGCAGAGATTTGTCCAGATTCTCTGAATCTTTTGATGATATTATGGATTGTAGATGATGAAATCCCTAACTTCCTTGCAATTGTACGTTGAGAAACGTTGTTATTAAACTGTTGGACTATTTGCTCACGCAGTTGTTCACAAAGTGGTGACCCTTGGCCCATCCTTGCTTGTGAATGACTGAGCCTTTCGGGGATGCTCATTTTATACCCAATCATGACACTCACCTGTTTCCAATTAACCTGTTCACCTGTGGAATGTTCCAAACAGGTGATTTTTGAGTATTCCTCAACTTTCCCAATGTTTTGTTGCCCCTGTCCCAGCTTTTTTGCAATGTGTTGCAGGCATCAAATTCAAAATGAGTGAATATTTGCAAAAAAAAATAAAGTTTTTCAGTTTGAACTTTAAATATCTTGTCTTTGTAGTATATTCAATTGAATGTGGGTCAAAAAGGATTTGCAAATCACTGTATTCTGTTTTTATTTACATTTTACACAATGTCCCAACTTCTTTGGAATTGGGGTTTGTACAAGAACAAACAGATTCTAAACACTTCACATTATTACTGGTCATATTCTGTCGCTGTGTGTGAAGTGGTCCTGTTAGATATTGGTCTAACCTCTGAGGAGTCAGAGATCCCATCACACACAGAGACTCTGCTGCAGTTTGTCACATAATAATCTCTCTGAAGAAGCTGAAGTGAGGTGGGTGTTCACAGAGTCTGCCAGACCAGGCCATTGAGTGGCCACCCATGGGTTTTCACATCTAACTGCTTAACATGGGCTCAAGACCTCATTCTACAGAATCATTCCTATGATCCTCTCTGCTCTGCACTTTGCCTGGCTTTTATCACTCCTCCTGATGTGCAGCACTCTCTCTTCCTCCTGTCCTTCTCTCCTTCCTCCCTTCCTTCCTCCCTCCCTCCCTACCTCCTGGCCTTATGGTGATCTAGGAAAGTGTTCCCCCAAGGCCTCCCCTCCCCAAGGCTTATTACCCTTTGGAGCCCTCCTCTGCCAACCCTCCCTCCATCCCCCCCCTGCCCTTTGACAGCACTGTCTGGCTACGCGGCTTGGGCCTCGACGATGGTTACCTCGATGGTGAAGACCCTCACGTCAGAAAGGTATTTGGGTGTCCCCCCCTCCACTCAGTCCTGACTGTTGTCCCATGTCATCATGTCAGAACATCATTCTGAACATTGTAGCTCACCAGAGACCGTCCACTGCTCCATCCTCTCTCCAAACCTCTCCACCCGTTACCTCTGATCATCCCTCTGTCTTCATCAGCTGTTCCTGACCTCCCACAGACCTTGTTCCAGACGTGGCTGCTCCCTCTTTGCTCTCTTTAAAGCCTCTGCCTCCAAAATTCAGCTATGTGATGTAACACATGGTGTTTGTACCTAAACCCAGAATGCATTGCAGGTGCTTTGGTAGAGCAGGAGCAGCATGTAGAACAGAATCCTGTTAGGTGGTGTGCGGTTCTCTGCAGCCACAGCTCACCTGTCAGATCCTGTGTATCTGTTTGTGGAAACAAATTAACGTAGTGACATAGTTCATGGTCACACCAGACAGCAGCACAGTGGACATCCCTCACTCAGTCTCAGGAAACAGCTGAGGCTCAGTAGAGACATCAGTAGAGACCTGGACAGTGATGAAAGAACACTGATGTGTCATGTGACCTCAGACCTGTGTGGAGCAGTTCTCCAGGGTCTCTATGGTCCCTCAGGTAAGCAGCAGTGTCATCACTGAGACCAGATGATATTGGTTCGAAGTGTCACTGTCATTGATGCTGCTGTGACAGGTAGACCAGGTGCTTTAACACGACATCACTGAACATATGATGCATCACCTGATGCATCTGTCTCATCTGTGACCTAACACTTTCCTCAACCTCCAGGCTTAATGTTGATGACATGAGAATAATGTCAGTCTTCTGTGTTACAGCTCAAGTCTGGAGAACAGAACATCAGTGAGATGCAGGACCAGGTCCAGGACCGGCAGCCCAGCATGAATAAAGGTACAACAATCTCAGATCAAGATCTTTCTCAGCTGATGAACTGCTGATCCCCATGGAGGACGGATCACACTGCTCACACTGCTCGCACTGCTCACACTGATCATATCTGTAGATGACAGATGAAAGAAAACCCTTAATCCAGTTCAGGTCCTGTCTCTGTGGTGTGACACTGATTACATCCACAGATGTGGAGACAGCTCTGAGAATCCAGCCTCCTCTTCTTTCCCATGGTTCTGACCATGTCTCCTGTCCCTTCTGTAACAGTTGGCATCGTTCCTCCCAGAACCAAATCCCCCACAGACGAACCACACAGCAGCTCCATTCGAGTGTCCCGACACAATGGCAGAGTGCCTAATGGACTCTCCAGGGTGAGTCAACCTAATGTCTGTTTTTTCCAAATGTCTGAACAACAGCCTACACTGATCAGTAACCTCAACCCTCAAACAAAACCATCTGAGTCGGAGAGCCTCGACCTCGTCCTGGTCTTACTGTGATCAGATAAAACAGACAACATGTGTGTGTGTGTGTGTGTGTGTGTGTGTGTGTGTGTGTGTGTGTGTGTGTGTGTGTGGATGTGAGTAAATGTTACAGTGTGTGAGGGAGCCTCAGTGGTTCACATGCACTTACACTGTCACAGTGAAGTGTTGAATTAACATTTGAATAAGACTTTTCTCTGGTGATCTGAGGACCACAGCTCAGTGCTATCATCATTCATCATCTTTAGGAAAAGACCAGGAGCCAAAATAATATATAATACATAAATACACACACAGTAAGTATGGCATCAAGCATTCTCCTTGTCCCAATTCAGGGGCCACAGCCTTCAGAGGACATGTTCTACAAAGGTGTGGCCCTTTGAAGTTGTCATTGACTGCGATGGCCGAACCAAAATGAGTCTGGTCTACAGAGGATTTTCACTTTGAGTCACCAGCTGTGCCCGCCCATACAGTTGTGACACAAAGCGCGGCTCCTTGCAACCTTGACAAAACCTGAGATTTTAAGGCCCTTGGTTTTAACAGTTATACCGTAACCCAATACTTAAATTTAACAGTGTAATCCTTGGGCTCTCTGTCAGTGTTGTTTGCTGACATATTATTTTCATTACTGGTACGCAATGAATCTTGGGATAGGTTGGGCGATGTGGGATTCACCCGTTGGAGCTTTCGTTGTCCAGGAACAGAAAGAACGCATTTGAAGGAGCCTAAAAAATGGGAGAGTCTATTTGGCTGCTGTGATGCAGTCAGTCTTCAGATGCAGCCTCTGAACTGGGACACAGCTGTTAATAAGAAGTGACAGAGAAGCTCAGAGAGTTGTGTAAACCTGACCACATTTATGATGTTTAATTATGTACCTGCAATGCAATAGCACTGAAGGCATATATTTCCATCTGTCACACCACTCTCCTCAACAGGCTATCTTCCACTGGCATCACCCACACTGTATTAGACTGGTTCACATCTTACCTCTCTGGCTGCACTCAGTTCATTCAACTCAAGTCCTTAAATCCATCCCCTCCCCCGTCACTTCCGGTGTGCCCCAGGGCTCTGTCCTGGGGCCCCTCCTCTTCATCATCTACCTCCTTCCCCTCGGCAATATCTTCCGCAAATTTAACATTGACTTCCACTGTTACGCTGATGACACCCAGCTCTACCTCTCCACTAAACCCTCATCCACTCTCCTGCCCACCTCCCTAACTGATTGCATCACTGAAATAAAAACCTGGTTCACTCTAAACTTCCTTAAATTAAACAGTAACAAAACCGAGGTTCTCCTCATTGGCACCAAATCTACGTTATCCAAAACCAACAGTTTTTCCCTCACTATTGATAACTCCTCCGTTTCACCCTCTCCCCAGGTTAAGAGCCTGGGTGTCATCCTTGACAGCACCCTATCCTTTCAATCCCACATCAATAACATTACCCGGTCTGTCTACTTCCACCTACGAAACATTAATCGCCTCCACCCCTCCCTCACCCCCCACACCGCCGCCATCCTTGTCCACAGCCTCGTCACTTCCCGTCTGGATTACTGTAACTCTCTCCTCTTCGGCCTCCCTCATAAATCCCTCCACAAACTTCAATTGGTCCAGAACTCAGCTGCCCCTATCATTACTTGTACCCCCTCCATCCACCACATCACTCCTGTCCTCCAACAGCTCCACTGGCTACCGGTTCAGTTCCGTATTCATTTCAAAGTCCTTCTATTAACATTTAAGGCCATCCACAACCTCGGCCCCCCATATCTGTCCGACCTCCTCCATGTTCCCACTCCCTCAGATCCTCTTTCTCCACACACCTGTCTGTCCCCGCCACCCGTCTCACCACCATGGGGGGTAGAGCATTCAGCCGCTCTGCTCCCCATCTCTGGAATCTACTACCACCCCAACTCAGAAATATCGATTCATTCCCCCATTTCAAATCACAACTCAAAACACATCTGTTTAAAACTGCCTTTTCCATCTGATGCCAGTTGCTCTGTCACTTTTTTATTGTTTTTATTTTTATATTTCATTTTTATTGTTGCTTCTTCTTAATGTGTTTTTAATCTCAATTTGTGTAGTTCTGTACGGTGTCCTTGATGCCTTTAAGGCGCCTTTAAATAAAATGTATTATTATTATTATTATTATATATTATTATCCAGCATACTTATTATGTGCATGCAATGCAATAGCATTGAAGGAATATATTATTATTCTGCATACTTATTCGTCTTTTTCATCTTCTGTATCGAAATTTCGGGGCGTAACTAGTCCTGCAGCTTTGAGAAAACCCAGACAATATATATTAGGCTTGTCAAAAAAATAGATACTCAGATACTACTCGATACTGAAAATTAGTATCGGATTAGATACTCATTTGCAACAGTATCGATACCTGAAGGGCCTTTGCAACCTGTTTTAGTTGAAATGGGAAAAGGGCCATTTGGAATTATTTTGCATTATTATTTTACCTGGCCGGCGGCACATGTTAATGTTAGCTGTTTAACTATTAGCAGTTGGCCCATAGCCACATTAGCTGTCTGTTAAGTTACCATTAAGTTAGCAGCTAGCGGCTATGGCTAATAATAGAACGACTAATGTTAATGTGGGAGCTAGGCAGCAAAATGTTTTCAGTCCTGCCCGTCTATAACATTAATAGACAATGTTAATTTAACAGGATAACACAATTGTTTGTGTATGAAAAGTAATATATTTCTCTTAAAGTCTAAAGCTGAGAAAAGTCAACCAGCAACTAGACAAAAAACAGCGGCAGCCTACCCTACCAACGCTATTTGATCAAATATGGTGTGAAGTCACCGGAAGCATAGAAAATAAACAGGGCTGTGTCGCATGTCATATGTCACTGTTGTTTGTTTTTTTTGCACTACCTCAGAAAACCTAAAAATAGTGTTGTCATTGATGTTATTGTTTGTATTGTTCTAATCTTTTCAATCTAATCTGTTCAATCTTTTCCTGGGTATTGGTATCGAGTTTGAAGTTGTAGTATCGTGACAACCCTAATATATATCAATCAATCATCGCTAGAGTGGGAGGAGCTCTAGAACTCTTCTGAAAAAAATCTGTGTAACTCATCCTTATGGCCACATATTTCAGTCTTCACACATCATGGCTTCCTGGATAGTAGACAAATTCATGCTGTTTCGTAGAAAGTGTCTACCTAAGCACAGAGACTTACAGAATTTGAATAGTGAACCTCAAAATTCCAGAGAAAAGGAGAAGTGACTCTTCTTGTAACTCGCTCCTGTGTCCACATTTTTGGCTCCAGAAACACCGAAGCCACATAATTTGTGCACAAAGATCTTGTGCTGATCATGGTCTGCTCATGGTTTTGATAGGAGTTACAGTTCTTTTCAAAAAAAGCAGTTGTTTGAGAGGCTCGCCGAGCCAAAATGTCACTCAGCTCTGTCAGGCCTCTAGCTAGACACAGCTGTTTGACATGGCTCGTTAGGAGAGTCTTTGATCTCTGTGATGTTTACAAACACAGCCACACACACACACACACACACACACACACACACACACACACACACACACACACACACACACACAAATATAAATATATATATTAACAGAATCACACAAACACCATCTCCAGATTCGGATTAACCTTCAAAATAAAGGGTAACATGGTAAGAAAAAATTATTGGCTCTGTTGTACAAAACCTTATGCAATTTATACTGCCAAACAAGGAAACACAGAATAAACAAAATAAGAGTCTCAAAAAGGTAAGAGGTTAAAAAAAGTCATAAAAGTTTGATCTTAGGGATCTATTGTATATATGGGGATATAGTGGCATAGCTTTACTGCAGACCAAGGGCATGTACATGTGTGTATACATGTCTTGCTATGGTTGTGGGGACAAATTTTGGTTTGAAACCATCAGTGTGAGGTGATTTTGACCATTGTGACAGCTTCAAAAGGCTTTTTGAGGGAAACCTGCAGTGACTGAGGTCAGTGTCAAGATAAATCACTATGACATTCAAAATTTCTCCTGGAATTTTCTAGTTGTTTCATGTAATTTGTCCTGATGGAGAATGAAGCTCAGGGACTCCACACATCTTAGTGGTTTGTTTACATCACTGGACAACAACAGGCCCTAAACTTCAGAGTCCAGCTCAGGTTTCTGTCTGTATGATCAGCTGTGTCACAGGACCAGGACTCAAACCTCCTGAACTGAAGTGTATCTGTGCCCCCCTCTGTCTCAGGAGCGTCCAAAGAGCGCTGTGTTTCCTGCAGAGATGAAGTCCAAGATGAGTGTAGAGGAGCAGAATGAGCGAATCCGCCGCAACCAGAGCAGCTCTGTGAGGGACAAGAGGCGGAGTCTAAACCTCTCAGGTGGCCACTCTCCAGCCAACTACAAAGTGGTATGATCGACCATATGATGATGTTGTAGAATAAAAGCTTGTGATGAGAGTTCAGAACTTTAACCCTGTTCATCAAACATCATAATTTCATGCGTACACAACATTTAAACATGAAGCAGCTCAACCCTCAATGACACACATTCTCAATGACACACATCCTCAATGACATGCACTCATCCTCAATGATACACACTCACCCTCAGTGACACACATCCTCAATGACACACATCCTAAATGACACGCACTCACCCTCAATGTAGTCTAACATATACAACTGTCAAGTGGGAGGTCCATGAGGGACTGCATCACTTTCACTGCAACAACTCCCTGTGTGTCAGGGTGGAGCAGGTGGAGTGGAGGAGAGAGCCAACTAGAGAAGTGAGCACAGATAATGTGCTGTAAACAGATGAGGACCTGTCATCTGACTGACTGAAGTCTCCTCAACACTGCTTCTCAGAGTTGTTTTTCAGATTAGAAAACACCCACAACACACACAGACAACGCACACAGTGATGTGTGTTTAATCAGAGTATTCAGTGTAAAATCCACTTCTTTTAGATCTGAGAGCAAATTCTAATAAATATACAAAACTGTGTCAAACTGGAGCAGATGGTTTCACTGTATCTGTGTCTGTATGTGTGTGTGTGTGTGTGTGTGTGTGTGTGTTTGTGTGTGGTTGTGTGTGTGTGTGTGTGGACAGGTTCGCAGGCGGCTTACAGCTCATGAGATTGACATCAAGGACCTGGAGGCAGCGGTTCGAGGTCGGGGTCAGGAGTCACCTCGGGAGGAAATTGCTCGTCTCCGACGGTTACAGTTGGAACCAGATCAATATGACCTAGATGTCAGCAGAGAGGTGAGTCAGCTGACATGTCACCTCCTCACTGTGCTCTCACATCATCCACATGTCTGCTCTCACAGACAGATGAATATGATGAGCTCCAGGTCTCTGGTACTGATATGACATGATATGATAACAGCTGCATGACCTGTCATTAGATCCTCTAAGTATAGAAAGTGGTGGTAGTTACAGGCCAGTGGCGATTGCTCTTAGACTGCAGGGGAAGCTCAGCTTCCCCTAAAATGTCAACAAAATAAGTGGTCAAATACATACTGTTGTGTGTACATTTCATTGACTAAATATGCGCTAGAACACGTTCATCTTTTGTTCAGAATCAGCTACTTATCACAGGTAACCGACACGACTTCCCTCTCATTCATCCCCGCAACGTCACAGTGCTTTACACAGTGTAGACGCCGAGCATCTACTGACTTCAACGGGGAAGCACAGAGTGGGTTGTTCCACCGCAGCGAAACTAGACGGTCATTGGATAAATGCTGGGCTTTGTCCCGCCCATCAGACGCTCAGCGTCTCTTGGGGTCTATGGGACAGTGGGCTGGCCCGGACGCTCGGCTTCTGCATGATGATTGGATGATCTGTCTGAGGCTGAGTCCCTTTTTGCTTGACAGCGAAATGAGCGAATCAGCGATATTGAAGTTTAAGCATCCACCGGAGCATTTTTCAAATTTTTCATTCCGTTGTTCAGAGTTGATCTGGAGACGTTACTGATCCTCAGCGACTTTGTCTTTGTTAAAAACGACTAGCGTGGTGTTTGGCGACTCTCTTCTGTCACTGCGAATTTACATATAAATAAATGGACACATTTTATGATGTAGGCCGAAAATGAGCTTCCCCTCCTTATAAGACCGGCAGGCCCCCAGGGGCCAACACCCAGAGAGGGTATGGGCTTCTCATTTATCCATGTGTATCATGTGTGTTGTAGCTGATGGCTCCTGAGAAAGTCCTGATCCCAGAGAGATACCTGGACGTGGAGGACAACATTCCTCTGAGCTCCGAGGAGCAGATGGAGAAGCAGAAGAAACTGGAACGGATCAAGACCCTCATTGCCAAATCCAAGTGGGTCTGACTCTGTTTCTGTACTGTGCCACTGGCCATAACACCTTCACTCACAACAATAAGTGCTCATCTCTATCTGAACCACATTGTGTTTTCATGGTGATAGCACACCTGCACAACTGTATCATACACCTGTTTACTTCGACCTGTGTTCACCCAGTGCAGAGACAGCAGGACCTGTACTCTGAAAGCATCTTCCTCCTCTTCCTCCTCCTCCTTTCTCCTCTCACCCCTGTGTCTGTCAGTTTGCAGAACATGGTTCCTGTCCTGGATGGCCCGGTGGAGGGTGGAGCTCCTGTCTCCTCCCAGCAGCAGCTGCAGGAGCAGGAAAAGAGGATTGAGATCTCCTGTGCTCTGGCTGCTGAGGCATCTCGACGCAGCCGCATCCTCTCTGGTAAGGACCCTATCTACAAGATGGCTATCAACAACATCAACACAACATAACACAACAACACATCGACACACCACCACCTCACTCACGCTCTCTCGTGAACCTCTCTGTGTGACCTTGGCTTAGGACAGACCACTGTACTGACTAACACTGCGTCTCTGCCCAGACCTGCCTGCGTCTTGTAAACTACACTGTATCTGTCAGGACACTGAACATACACCTGAACACATGTGGCATCCAGTTCATCTCCATCATGTTAGAAGATAGAAGTGGAGGTTTGTTAATGATGAGCTGTGAAGTCATGTGACCATCATTCTGTTCCTTCATCCCCAACAAGCACTTCACTCACTACTAAACCATATACATATTCAGTGTATCTCTGCTGTGTGTGTGTGTGTGTGTGTGTGTATGTGTGTGTGTGTGTGTGTGTGTGTGTGTGTGTGTGTACAGTATATATTTGATTTATGTTATTGACTGATTCATGTCAGCTCAGTGAGTCTCTGCTGTGTTTCGATGTCATTGACAGTGGTATTTCTCTGCTATGCTTCCCGTTTCACAGTGTGTGTATCTTAGCCCCCCCAACACACACACATACACCCACACACCCACACACGCACACACACAGCAGAGACAGGTCAATAACTCATTAAGAGCAACATAAACAGGTGCTCTACATCTTTGTCAAACCAGAGATAGAGTGAGAGAGAGAGGTCGACCCACACATCTGAGTCACTACAAATCCCCAAAAAATCCCTCCCAAAAATAAACAAACAAACAAAAGAAACAGTCATCCAGGGGAAACAGTGATATATGATGATGTAGGTGAACACTCTGGAGCTCCTCCTCTGACCTCACCGTTCTTCTCTCATTGGTTGACTCACTCCTTGTTTTGTTTTGCTCTCAATGTCTCCCTCTGGTCATTCCTCCCACATCCTTTCATCTCATTCCAGCCCAGTGCGCCCCCAGCCCCCCCACCTCCCCGACCAGCCTGGCCCCTCCCCCTTCCTCTGCTGACTTCCCCAACTCCGCCCACATCATGAAGGTGTGAGTCTGACAAGGTGAGTATCCGTTCACCACAGCACGTCCACCAGCCCCCCCACCCCTCCCTGTCCTGTTTAGACCTTGTGGGACTGGATCCTCATGACTTCACCACTAATGTTAATGATACTGTAATACTGTTACCTGTTAGACTGAGTGTCAGTCCTGCTGATGAGCCAGTTCTCCACATCAACGCAGACTTAAAGTGACCCAGATTTCAGAGGTGAAGGGTTCATGTATGAGGTTAAACATTCTTCTTGTAACTGAATCTAACTTGTGGAAATATCCTGCTCATAAATCTTTAAGTTGCTGTGTAAAAACGTGAGTGTTAGTCCATCCTCTGAGTTCTGAACACAACGTCTGACGTGTGTCCCACATCACAGCAGAGCAGCTGAGGAAGACTATGAGATGTGGCTGAAAGCTTCAGAAAGGAGCCAGTATGATCTTGTGTTGAGAATTTGTGTTTATCAAGTTGATACCATCCAGCGCAGCTGTCCTGTAAACACACATCCTTCTGCAGCTGCAGTTAGACTGACAGGAAATTGTCCTGGTAACTCACCCATGTCTCCCTCACCTGCTTTGTCTCCTTTGTCTCTCCTGTCTGCAGCTCAGGCGCTGGCTGCTGTCAAGTTTCATGGAGCGTCTTTCTGAGGATCCACTGGAAAGACTGAACAATGGAGATGACCCCAGACAAACACTTTCATTTCTGTTTCCACCTGACACAACAAAAGCACCGACACCTGCTAGAGGAGCAGATTCAAAACCCAAAGCCAAGCTACCCCCAGCCCCCTCCCCCACCCCCTGTGTCCTGTGGCACGGAGGTTGGCTTCAGGTCTCCTACCAGTTTCAAGTGGTATAATATTTCTATATCATTTAGCTCAGGACATGTTTTACAGAGTAGAGATTATGATGAGGTGTTAGTGAACTGAGGTTTGATGTTGATGTAGAGGGAAGAATAGATCATTGCATCTGAAGAAGACGACAATGAAAGAGGAAGAGAGCTGCAGAGAGTGGTCCAGCTGTAATGTTTGTAGCCACATGCGGTCTGGTCAGCTGATGACATGTACACAGAGACTTAAGTGGCCACAGGGACAGAACAATTTAGGCGCCACTCTTTCTTACATGAGAACACAGCAGCTTCCACCTGCTGCAGAGGTCAGAGGTCAGGGCACTGTGTTTATTTGATCTTTGGTTATAAACCCAGGAGGGAAAAGAAAACAGTGTCCTCAGCTGTGTGCTGTGGAGCCCAATCAGAGCTTGGTGAGCTGTTAACGCTGGTCACTGTGTCTCACCTGCAGGGGGCAGTACTGTGATTCTGTTCACACCTAAGCTGTCAGACAGGAAATAGGTCAAACTTTATCATGAAGACTGTATCACCAGCTGTAGAGTTTATACTGTAGCTGTGTCCATGTGTGCGCTTTTACAACAGCTAGTTCAAAGAAACATCAGTGACACAGTCTTCTGCTCCACATGTTAACAAACATCTCTCTAGGAGAATAACTTAGACTGATCCCAGATCAGAGTCTGAGTCCAGGTAGAGTTAATATATATCAGGCCTGTCTTTCAGCATGTGCTCATGGTTAAAGTGAGGTTAGAGCTTCACTAATAGATCACCATCAGGTGGTTCGATGACGAGATCCCAGACCTCTAGACCATTGCAGACCTCCAGACCGTCCTGCCCCAGATCTCCACACCGTACCAGACCTCCACACCACCCCAGACCTCCACAGCACCCCAGACCTCCACATCGTCCCTGTTCCCTGCTCTGCGTGGCCCTCATGTTTCAGTTGCATACGAGTGTAATTCATGTGAGTCAGAAACCTCCCCCACCTCCACCCACTGTGCAGCTGTGGAGGTGGTCATCAGGTGGAATCAGCCCAGTGAATGTCATGATGTAGGTAAAGTATGTTGGATATGTGCGTATCAGTGGTTTCTGTATGTGGAACTAGAAGTGACCTTAGAGTCTGTGAGGAGGAGTTAATGATGCGGTCAGGATTAATTACTGTAACATATCCCAGTGACATCATAATCAGTGCCATAGTCCAACACATGTCAGTGCTATCATGTGTTTCATGTCACAACTCACACATTTTGCATCCGAAGGAAACTCAAAGCTACACACAGAACATGGCTGACAGGAAGTAATCCAAAATCATGAATGAATTAAACTAAAAATTGACTTAAATAATTTAAATGTATCAAAAATTAACTGGTCTTTACAATAAAACTGGTTTAGT
Source organism: Seriola dumerili (assembly GCF_002260705.1). Lineage (NCBI taxonomy): Eukaryota > Metazoa > Chordata > Actinopteri > Carangiformes > Carangidae > Seriola > Seriola dumerili. The sequence continues at coordinate 243,681 of NW_019174343.1, forward strand.
TTGTTTTGATTTCATATCATTAAATTTTAATTTAAAACATCTGTTTTAACTGGATCTGACACTTTAATTCCAGGTCACATGTCTGTGTGTTAAACCTGTTACTACCATGTTACTGCTCCCTGCTGGTGTTTTATATTTAGTGTCTGTTGAAAATAATTATAATCAAATGAAAAATCATGTTGAAACTAAAAATCTTCAACCTTTACCTCTTCACTGTAAATTCCTATGTGTCCACACACTAACACACACACACACACACACACACACACACACACACTCACACACACACACACCCCTCGCCTGTGTCATTTGTGTGTTCATGTTTTTTTGCCCCTCCCCTCAGTGTGTACAGAGCTGTTGTACTCAGAGACAATGTGTTACAGGATGAAGAAGACTGACTTTTATTCTGAAAGGTAACAACTCACCAAGCAAAAACAGTGGAGGACTTCAGAGAAACGTCTATTTTTTCTTGTGTTATGTTTTTTAAGAAAGGGAATATGTTCACAGAGGCCATACTATTTTTTTAGATGTTCCAGTCGACAGGTTGAATTTTTACACACAGAGGTTTTTCACAGATGACACTTTGTGTTCACGTTGTGGCTCTCGGGGACAGAACACACATATTTTTGGATTCTCTGGGATCTGACATGTTAGAAACCAACAGGTGGTGTCTGATATTTGATACTAGATGTAGCATTTGTGACGATGACAATACAGAATATAGACCTTCTATACATTGGCCATTGTACATACTGTTTTGGATCAGTGAACCTGACTCTTACATATAACCACTGCTACTTGGGACATAGACAAACTGCTTGAACTATGCAAATGATAAAAGACAAATAGTACGCTTGCTTTCAGAAAACCCTGCAATAAAGTGAATGTATACAAATACTATGTTTCTATAGATGCTTCTGAATTATCACAGTGTCTCATTGTCTGCAATGATGATGATATATTCACTGCTGCTGTTTTAATCCACCTGATGATGATGATGATGATGATGGTGATGATGATGATGATGATGATGATGATGATGATGATGATGATGAAGCTCACTGCCAAAAGTCTCCTGAGGTCACCTGTGCAGCCCACCCCTCACCTGCAGGTCCCTGATGATGCCCTATGGCCTTTGTTATATCAAAGTGTATGTGATGAATAAAGAGCAGAAACACACACAGACTGGATTCTTTTAGCTCACAGCTGACAGGAGGAAGAAGAGGAGGCTGAAGATACATGTCTGTGTCACTCACAGGGTCCAGAGAATCACGCAAACATGTAACATATGATTCATTGTAAGTGATGTCATCAGGTCCTGGATCAGAATATGGTGATTAAAGTGTCTTTATGTTATTATCAATGGTCACATGATCACCAGCCACTGTTATGTTAACACTACACACAGCTGTGATAAAAATGAACCTGGATCCCTCTGTTTCAGGTTTGTTTAACTAATGTAAAACTAGTCTAGAGTTTGAGGATACAAAGTAAATTGAGGAAAATGTGAGTTTCTGCCCTTACAAATCAACAAACAAAACTTTATAGTAACACATGCTTGAAAATGAAAACTGAGCACAGACACTCTTGTAACCATACTATTTAACCACAAATTATTCCATGAAAATATAATGAAACATTTTTACACAATTTTTAAGATTGAGTGCTACAAAATGAATCAGGGTGACACAAGGAAAACTCAACAGCCCTTTTGCTGTAAAAACAAAAAACAAAAAAACAAAGACAATTTAAAATACCAAACAGATCAAGGGGGTCAGTGTGCGCCTTGTCTGGTTAATGTTCACACACTGACAACATCAATGTGCAAAGGTCACAGCTGAGAACAGAGAGGACTCATTTGTTCCTGACAGAGACACAGGCAGCAGGTGAAGAGGAGGAGGACGTCAGGGATCAGCATGGTGACTGTCACAGAGCTCCAGAGTAAGTTTCCCCATATCCCTCTGTTCTAACATGTTAGTGTGAGTGACTGTTGGGACTATTAGCTGTGATTGGTGGATCAGAGAGCAAGAGGTTTGACCTTCCAACAGACAGATGTATTGGTGGAGACACTCTATCTCCAGGTAAATGACTAGAGAACAGTTATTCAGTTTAACAGGTCAGATGCTCACCTGTCAGAACATGGACACACCTGAGCTGATGAAAAGCAGAACCGGTGTTTAACACAGAGATAAGGTGACAGGTCCAGATTCTTCAGTGAGACCTCAGTGCTAATAAGGACTACAAACATGTCTACCCACAATGCTCTCCTGCAGACCTCCACAGATCAGTCATCACAGCTTCATGCAGACTTGTCATGATCTAGATTACCTATCATTCATTGTGTGGAACAAGTGAATTTGTCTCTGTCACTGTTTCTTTCACACAGAGATTTCTTCACTGAATGTTTCTATTTTCTGGCCTGGCCAATATCATAATTTTCACCCTCCACAGTGGATGAAATCTGGTGAATTATGTTTTTTTCTCCAACTACACTGTGGACACTCTAAACATATAAATATCAATGACAAACAGTGATCAGCTTGATTAGGTTGTGCTCCTGTCAGCAGGTTGTTGCTGCTGACAGCTTGTTATCACTGTGTAGCTGTGTGATGTCTTTCCTTGAAATGAAACGATATATTTGTAAGTTGTTCAAAGATTTACATCTACACAGAGAGAAACTACTGAGAGCATGACTGACACTGAGTGTGTGTGTGTGTCTTCCAGAGATCGGTGTGGGTGTGACGGGCTTCGGGCTGTTCTTTCTGCTCTTTGGTGTGCTGCTGTACTTTGACTCAGTCTTGTTGGCCTTTGGGAATGTGAGTAATGGGACACACATCTGCTCAGTGTCATCATCACAAACCCACACACTCATGTGAAACACAATGACTGTGTTTACAGCCCCAACCCCAAACAGAAATATGAACAAAGATTTTCTTGCAGAACTGAACCATGGACATTAAGGTTTTAAACATCATCTTAACAGCCGGGCTGTCTGCTGGTTCTGTTTTGTACTGCTTCGTTTCCAGCTAGCATCCAGCTAGCATCCAGCTATGGCAGTATCAGGTGGATTACAGTTTAAAGCACAGATTCACATCTTACAGTACTGACCTGCATATGAGCACTGAAACAATGACCAACAGCTGTATTCACACAGGCAGACCCTCCTAATGTGACTCCAGTATAGAAGACAAACCGTCTCCACGTCTGTCTCCACAGAGCCCGAGCCTGGCCTACATACAGCAGGACTGTCAGGTGCTCCTAGCCTCATTCTGGCTTTCACCTGCCAGTGTCAGCTCACAGCTGGATAGATTATCTATGGCTACAGTTGGACCAGATGTGGAAGTGGCATTTAACAGTTTTGCAGTGTGTAGTTTTAGCTATAATGCTGCTTCACATTCACCAACACACTCTGCTCTGTAGCTACAGTGACTGTTCTAACAGGCTAATCATGAAGCCAATGAGCTCATAATGAAGCTAATGGGCTCATAATGAGTACCTCATTAACACCTGCGACACAATAAACATAATGCAATGATTTTTGTGTTATTATTTGGCACTGGACTTAAGTAGAGCAATTAGTTAAAAGATTTCAACTAGAGTGAAAGATTTGGTTTGGAGAAAAATGACAGTTGCAGAATAAAACAGTGATACTGTGATTGTGTGTTAATATTTCCTAATTTTTTTGGTGTGATTTTCCTCCTTTGAGGTCTTGTTCCTGAGTGGATTGACGTTCATCATCGGCTTGAGAAGAACAGCCCACTTCTTCTTCCAGAGACACAAGTTTCGAGGCTCATTTTTCTTCCTGGGAGGCGTGTCTCTGGTGCTGTGCCGCTGGCCAATCATTGGAATGCTGGTGGAGAGTTACGGCTTTGTACTTTTGTTCAGGTAAGCTCAGGTAGGGTTTTAGTGGAACAGAAAAACAAGGCTGCAAATTCATATTTGTCTCTAATAATAATAATGATAATAATGATACTAACTAATGTTCCCAGGATGATGTGGGAATATTATGATCTGTATAATAAATCTACATTATAACTGATGTGATGTATAAAACATGAAATACCACAATGCTGTGTCCCCCGCTGTAGGTCCTTCTTCCCCATGGCCTTAGCATTCGTGCTGTCAGCTGTGAACATCCCCTTCCTCAACGCAGTATGTTGTGTTCTTGGCTCATTAACATGTTTAATTAAAACATTTAGAAATACCTCAATGACATCTCTTGTTTTTCTGTCAGTTTTTCTCCAGCAGCTCCTCCATGGTCTGAGCAGAACTGTTACAGCAGTGAAGGAGCCCAGCTGGAACTGGATGTCAGAAAGGTGTTTGGACAAATTTTTGTTGGAAATGAAAATCAGGTTGATGTCAAAACCCAACGTTGGGTTGACATCAACATCCAACGTTGGCCTGATGTTAAATTTTAGTTGGAAATGAAAATCAGGTTGACGTCAAAACCTAACGTGTGTTTGACATCGACATCCAACGCTGGACAGATGTTGAATTTTGGTTGAAAATCAAAATTGGATATTCGTCATAACCCAACATTAGCTGTGAAATTACAACTTGAAAGAAAGATGATGAAATTGAGTTAGTATGGATTTTGGTTGCATCACAAACCTTTAACAGAGCCACATTTTAAGTTTTTTTTTGGGGGGGGCATTTTTGCCTTCATTTACATAGTGAAGTGAGAGACAGTCAGGAAAGTCAGGGAGAGAGAGGGGATGACATGCAGCAAAGGGCCACAGGTTGGACTCGAACACAAAGCCACTGCAGTTAGGACTAAACTAATGAATAGAGCCGCATTTGAGTTGTAAATGAAAAATCAACATGCTGAGAAACTTGGATGTCATACGTTAGACAGATGTCAAGCTGTCAGACAGACTGAAAGTATTAATTTTAAGATATAAGCAGAGAAAAGTTTCACTTTAAAATCTTAGTGAAATTGTAATACACAAATGTTGTAATTCATCCAATAAAACCACAAAAGACATGCAATGGGGTTATCAAAATAACCTTTAAGGTTCAAGAATCTGCTTATCTAGATTTTTTTTTAACAATGAATAAAAACAGAATTAATAATTCATTTAACAAAATTTGCTTAAGCAGAACCTGAACCAGGACCCCACTTTTGGAACCAACAACTTAACAGTTCACTTAACAGTTCAGTCAACAAAGTTCAGTAACTGTTTTTCAGGTAGGCTTTTCAAAAAGTTTTTTCTGCCACCTCTGCCCACCCTGTCTGGCACATACTTCAGGCAGAAGGCGGCAGCTGCCGCAATGTTTGCCTCTGTTTCTGCTGTAGTCCTCTGGACACTCTTTGTAAAAAATATTTGAAAATGTAAATCTAAGCAGTAAAAGTATTAAATTGCAGACATTCTTCCAGGTCACACACATTTAACACATTCTTCCATGTAAATGCTATGATTTGGACTTTGGATGCTGTTCACAATCAGCAAGCAGCTGGCTATAGCCAAAAAAAGTGCCAGCAGCTCTTTCTCTGTCTTTTAAAGACATCAAAGAATGGAAAAGACATCTATCCAGCATGTTCACACTACAAACAATTGAAAACAGTGCATCGAAAATATATTTTTTCAGGTAGCAGCCATGTGGCCACTGTGCTAGTGGTTCCTGGTTTTCACTAACCACCAAAATAGACACTAAACAACACTGAGGATATATGCTTTTTACCAGTTACAACAGTGAAGAGAGCTTTGTGAAGGCAAGCTTGCCCCCCCCTTCATGTTGAAATTCGCCATGACCTCATTTGTCATCAATTATAAAATAATTCACTGATGCAAAAGGATAGTAAGGATGTAAATGTGGGGGGCTGAGTGCAGTTGCAATATATGACTATTACAGAATACCCACTAAAAATAGTTTTCCAGGACTGTTCCAAGACATTTTCAGTGATGTTCTAGCTGATATGACAGTCAGGAATGACACCATACCCTCTGTGGAAGTCTGATTCAAAAGACGTACAGTCTATGGCTAAAATAGATCTATGAAATCATCGCTTTATTCTTATAAATTATGACAAAATTATCATAGAATAATACAAAACACACGTGCAGATGTACAGCATTTTAAATGTTTTTTTAAAAAAATTCCTTCATTGTTTTAATGTGCTAATAATATCATTTTATAAAATCAACTTTTGTAGTATTACATCATTGTATTTTGTTTCTTTTGGAAAGCCTTTTGTGCTCTATGTTTGGCAAGTGCTAAGTAAACAACATTTATCATTATTAATTTATGAGCTAAATTGTCCTTTTTTCTTATGACTTATATTAACCGTTGCTAGATGAACCATGATGATGTTTTGGGTTATTTCACAGAATGAATTTAGGGATACCACCAGTCTGTAATAATTTTACGATGAGTTGGCAACATCAGCACATATTTGCAAACCTCCTCAGTTCATGTCAGTTAAAGATAGACAGCTTCATCAAGTATCAAGTGTATGATGTAGTACATGATTCAATTAATTAAAAAAATGCTCCCTCATTTTCGTGATTTTACAGTGCTCTTAGACCAGAATCTGTTGGCACGCGGCACCTAATCCACAGCACACACACACACAAACACACACACACACACACACACACACACACACACACACACACACACACACATATATATATTTATGCACACACACATACATATGTATGTTATTGTTTTTTTTTATTCTACAACAGGGGGGTTTCAGTCTCCGACTATTGGCTTTAAATCTCCCAAATTTCAGAAAAAGGCATATCTCCTTAGCTTAGCTCAATTCCAGGATGTCTGTGGGATCATGTAGTTGCTATCTCATTCAATAGACTGAGCTAACTGAGCTAAGATTGCCTAATCAATACGGGGCACAATTTGTCCCGTATTTTCGTTCATGTTATGTCCTCAAAGTGCTGTGAATAATGTAATGTCAAGTACAACCAAACCAGTATGTAAATTTGTCAAATTTTTTCAACCTCTTTGAGCCTCTCCTGAAACTGGCACCCCCTGGGGAGGCCTGCTCTTACTTTTAAAACATCTGGTCTGGTGTCAAATGTCTGGTGGGAAGTCTTTTTAAAATAGCTTCCTTAGGCAGCAGCCAAACAAAATATAAAGAATTAGTTATGTTATTTTATAAATGGAGAAAAGATAAATTAAAAAAATAAAACCATTTAGCTGGGAAGTTGTACTTTATATAATGTGTTAAAAAATCAGTGGAGTTCCAGTAAGGCGCTGACGATTGTATAGCTTGAGACAAAAGCTCCTTGAGTCGATAAACAAATAGTCACCAAATTTTAACTAGAAACACTTATTCAATACTGAAAATGCTAGAATGAGCAGGAATAGGACATCAGGTTTTAGTCAGAAATTACAAGAGCAGGAAAAACATCAATAAAGCACATGTAAGCAGAAATAGTAGTGTATGCTTACTTGCTTCAGGCATTTGGTACGGGTTGTGTTTTGTCTGGGTTGATGGAGTTTGTTGTGTGGAGCTGGTCCTTTGCATAGGTTGCAGATCAACAGGTGATCTTGATCCTCTACTTTGTTCTGTTTGGCGAGACAGGCCTCTACGAGAAGGTGATCTGGCTCTTCTCTTTGGAGGTGGGTTCTTGAATTTGCAGGGGGGCTACAAGAATCACATTTGATGCTTAAGGCAAATGGTTATGCTAAATTTAGGACAGATTTTTGAACAAATTATTTCTCTGTCCCACAGGCAGACTACATGGCAACAGACACTGGAATGGACAGGACTATGACTTGGATATGCGACTCAGTGAAGGATAGGGGCACGGACCTATTCTCTAGGACTAGAACTGGGCAGAATAGTTCTCAGGGTGACGTGAGTGTAGCTGGAGAGAATAAAAATGTTAGACTAGAGGGAAATAAGCTCCAGATTTGTCCTTGTGGCTGGCAGAAAGTAACGTCAGTTAGAGGCCTTAGAATGCATCAGGGAAGAAAGAGATGTGTTGCAAAGGAAAGGCAGTGTGGCCGCATCGATCGATACTTTTTAAGAAGTCAATCGAATAAGTCGGATGAAGTCCAGCGACAGGTAGAAAACCACAGTTCGAAGGATATCAACAACACAGCTACAGAGGGGGAAGAGGAGACTACAAGAGGGGATGCAGCTGAGACTGAGGTGAACAGGCCAGTCAGAGAGTGAAATATGGAGCAGAAAACTAGAGTTAAATGGCCGAGGGCAAATAGCAAGAAATAATGGGCGTCAGTCAATAGAGATTTGTCAGTCATTTTAAGCAGACTAGGAGGAAATGCAAGCGATAGACTAGAGAAGATGGGAAATATAATTTACTCCTATGGTGCAGAAAGATTTGGGGCGCAAGACAGAAAGAGAGTTGAAAGAGCACAGTTAGTTAAGTCTAGACGGCAAAGGGAAATGGAGAAATTAGTTAAGGAAAGAAGACAATTAAGAAAGCGGTGGAAAAGGGCAACAGAGTAAGAGAGGGGGGGAATTGATGTGTTGCAAGAAGATTTGAGAGGCAGGCTAGCAGTATTTAGAAGGGCTGAATATCTTAGGAAAAAGAGAAAGAAGAAAGAATATGTAAGGACAGCGTTTTACAGGGACCCTTTCAAGTTTGTTAAAGGATTGTTTAACCAGGAAAAGGGAGGGCAGCTTAAGGCAACGAAGTTAGACGTGGAAAAGTATTTAAGAAACACGTATTCAGATTTGGAGCAGAATAGAGTAGTAGGCCTTCCACCCAACATGCCACCATTAGGAAAGATAGATCATGAGATGGATGTTAGACCACCCAGGTGGAAGGAGGTTGAGGAGGTAGTCAGGCGTGCAAAGGCTTCTTCGGCCCAGGGCCAACGGAGTCTCCTACCGGGTTTATAAAAGCGCACCTGATATCCTAAAGTTTTTGTGGAGGCAATTAAGAATAGTTTGGGAGAAACAGGTTATTCCCAGAGCATGGCGTAGGGCAGGAGGTGTTTTTATTCCAAAGGAGAAGGAATCCTCAGACCTGAGTCAGTTTCGAATGATCTCTCTCCTAAATGTGGAGGGGAAGATCTTCTTTAGCATAGTCGCACGGAGATTAGCTAGTTATTTAGAAAGGAATAGCTTAATAGATACTGCAGTACAGAAGGCAGGAATACCAGGTTTCGCAGGGTGTTTAGAGCACACTAGCATGATTTGGCATCAGATTCAGGCAGCCAAGACAGAGAAAAGAGACTTGCATGTCATATTTTTGGATTTAGTAAATGCGTTTGGTTCAGTACCACATAGCCTTATTTGGGAGGCATTTGATTATTTTAGAGTGCCTGAAATAGTGGTTAAGTTAGTAAGGTCGTATTTCCAAGACATTAGACTATGCTTAAGTACAGCAGGACTTTTTACAAATTTGGGGTGGCAGAGGCCTAGAAATTAGGCATTAGGTCAGGCTGTGCTACGATTCTCCATGTGTGCATTCACAAATTGGCGATGGAGGTAATCCATTAGATGTCTTCTAATGTGGGTTGTCGTAGGTGGAGAGAGTATGCTGAGCTCAGGATGTGGACTGACGCCTACACCAATTAGGCGTCTACGATGGTTATGAACATGACCGTTTGATAACGTACAAACGGTGCCATGTATGTAAGAAAGCAGTACTTGAGAGAGACTTAATAAAAACTTAAAAGTGGGCTAGTATTGAAAATTAAGCCTAGTTAAGTCTAGAAGTATCTCAATAAGTAGAGCGGAAGCTAAGTGATAGGACGTTTTGTAATAGACGAAGAGGAAATTCCCAATAATTAGGGAAAATAATCAGAGTAAAGAGTCTAGATATGGTGGTACAAGGCAGACTTGAATTGAATGACGGAGAAGCTAGTGCAGTTTCTCGGAAAGATGTTGCTGAGGACTGGATAAGAATAGATAAATCAGGGCTTCCAGAAAAAGTTGAAGTTGTGGTGTCTCAGTCACAGTTTCGGTTATTTCCCAGACTGAATGTGGCCACTTGTCCGTATATGAGATTCCATTATCTGCTGCAGAAAAAATGGAAAGATTAGTTAGCTTTTACATTAGAAGTGGCTAGGTTGTTCCTTAGATGTTTAAGTACCTGGGCACTGTAATGGGAAAGGACATACTTCAGCTCCCAGTACAGACTAGTCTAGTGGAGGAGTTTAAATGTACTAAGGTTAGGACAGAGCTCCTGTTACTCGGGAGTTAAAGACTGTGGTAGTCAGGAAGGTGGGTTCCAAACCCAATCGAAGGGAGAAAGTGGAAATCCAAGGAAGTGCAGCTGCAGGAAGGCAGAAGCAAACGCCCAGGCATACAGAGATTGTGCGGTAATGTCAAATAGGGCGGGGAGGCTTGGGCTTGGCCCAAGGCAAAACCGTGTGGAGTAGAGACATGGTCCCAAGGAAAAGAGGAAAGCTAGTTGTGGAAACAGGTTCGTAGACAGGAGGAAATATTAAGGGGTGCAAGGCAGTGGCTCAGGCTAAGCAGGGACAGTGGTTGAATTGGGAAGGTGTAGATAAGAAAAAGCTTAGCGGAAAGAGCTGTGGATGTATGGAGGAAAGAGCATTAGATTTTTGATAGAGGCAACATATGATGTATTGCCAACTCCCCAGAACCTAAAACTCTGGGTAAAGTGGAGACCCGCCATGTCATCTGTGTTCAAGTACTGCCAACTTTAAAGCACATTTTGTAAGGCTGTAAGGTTAGTCTGTCGCTAAGGCCGGTATAACGTGGCGACATAACCAGGTTTTAAAAAGCTTAGCTGCAAGGAATTGAAGATTTCTTACGAGGGCAGGAAAATTTAGGAGGTCTAAAATAAAGAGAGTTGCAATCCAAAGTTTGTTCAAGAGGGAGAGAAAGTTGGTAAGACAGCAAGGAAGGCAAGGCAGCTTAGAGGATGCTTGGTGACTGGAAATGCAGGTAGACTTAGGTAAGGAAAGACTTGTTGTTCCCCAGGAAATAGCCAGTACAAAGCTAAGGCCGTGGCACTAAGTCTGTGGTCTAGAGATAGAATGAAAGTATATTTCATAGAGCTGACGTATCCGTGGGTAGCTCAGTTGAAGAAGCATATGAAAGGAAAAGCTCCAGGTATGATAGACGTTAGGGCAGAACAGAAAGCAGCGAGGAATGGAAAGTTAGAAGATATTGTCCAGTGGAAGCTAGGATGATAGAGGATTTGTACGCAAGGTCTGAGTTGTCTCATTTATGGTAAGGGAGTTAGAGAGGAAGTGGACAGAAGTGGTGAAGGAAATAGGTAAAGGACATGTCAGGATGATCGGCAGTAAGATGCCACGTCACAGTAAGGATTATGGAATGTAGAAGAAAGTAATGGTAACTGGGGGCAAGCGGGAGCAGACACTTAGGAATAGACAGCACTCATAGGGGAAGCAGGACAGAAAATCCAGGAAAGAGGCAGAAAGCGTGTTTTTTAAGATAGGAAAGGGCGGCGAATGATTGTGAGGCATGTGATCAGCTTCTATCTGAAGGGACCAAACTGCCTGACGTAATAGATCTCAGCAGTGGACGATTCGGCCAGAAATAACTTTGTTGTAATAACCACTCAACAGAAATCATCTCCTATCTCTAGAACTTAGGAATCACTGTAGCCGCTCCTGCTGAGCTCTGCTACACGTTAGACTGAGCGCTCGAATAGGTGAGTTCTCTCATCTGTCGTTCTTAGTAGTCAGAGTACAATGTAAATGGAGCAAACAAAAAGAGTGGGAGAGATAAGAAGAGGATAGAGCACAAAGACTAATCCGCGTGGAGGAGAGGAGTTAAAGCTATAAAAGCGCATTCTACTCCTGACTACCTCCCTCATTCAAAATGGCCGCCACTTTCTCCAACTGGTTAGGGGAGTTTGTTTGCTGAATCTGCTAGTGTGTTTTGTCCTAGTTGATGATAGTGTTGTTTGTGGTAGCATAGGCAAGATAAAGGAGAAAATAGTTGTGGTGTGAGGAGCAGGGATGGCTGGCATTAGGGGAGTGACTCTGGGACGCCAGTGATCACTGTCTAGCCTCCTGGAGGTGTCGTGGGACCAACTAGACGAAACACTGGTGAAAGGAGGTTCCCACCTGATGGCCCTAAAGACATGTTAGTTATCACTGCTCATTAGTCTGTATAGCTGAATTAATAGTTATCATAGGACTTAGGATGCTAAGCTTAGGCAGCTATTCACTGAGTCTGGTCCATTTTCTACAGCACAAGTTTCTTGTGTTTACCTTAAACTCTAATACAAATTACCATTGCAGGTAAATACAAGTTTAATGAGTCCTGTCTGACCCATAAGCTCCTTCCCTGTGACAAGTACAGTTAGTGTTTTTCTCCAAAATAAAGGCAATATAGACCTGCAAAGAACGATGATTTAGAGTGACAACCCAAATCTAATTTTTTTTTTTTTGAAGGTTAGAATTCATTAATTATTAATTATTATTATTATCATTATTATTATTATTATATATTTACAGTCATCTGTCCTGGAATCCTTTGGTACTTCTAAACCTTCATCCCTCAAAATACCAAGCAATTCATCAATTTTGTTTCTTCCACATTTAGTTCTTGTAGCCAAGGAAGCAAGCTTTTCTTTTGCAGATTCTATGCCTTCATTAGAATCAGTTAACACATATTCTTTGTATTTAAAATCGGAATCTGAATCTCCAAGTTCATCTACTTCACATAAAGTACTTTTTCCCTCTGCTACCAAATCTTCAGTTCCATCTTCTCCATCATTGGGACCCAAAAAACACAGCAATCATCTTCACTACTACATTCCAGTGCAATTGCTGCAGCTTATGAGCAAATCTTCCTCCAGCGCCTCAGATAAGACATGCCATGTTCTACAAAAATGACAAACCTAGCAATTAGGTCCACAACAAAGCAATAATTTCAAAATTGAGAGGGCAGTAAAAGTTGTTTTCTACCACCAGAAACATCATAAGTTCAGAGGTTACATTAAATATTCATTTAGTGTAATTTCATTTCATGAGGAAAAATATCCCTCATCTGCTAGTTAGCAACTGCATTCAAAAGTCCAAAACTATACAAAGAAGGCTGACAGTAGAAACAGATTCACAAAAAGATCTGTCAATCTATTAAAAATTGCAATTGAATTAATTATATACTGACTACTTAATCAAATAAATCACAAAATCACATTTATCAAAATTTGCCAGGAAAATCCTCAAAATAACATATTTCAACTCCATAAAAGTAAAAGAACACTCTTATTAGGTTACTATCATGTGTGAAGTAAAGACCAATCACAACAGGCCATTTTACATTGCCTACAGACAGATGCCACATGAGAAATACAGAGGAGACTTTTATTGTAGGCTAATGTGTGTCAGGGCCCGGTAGTTTTGTAATATATTTTGTTAGGTTTAGTTTTTGTGTCTTGTCTACTTGCTGTTTTATTTTGGTGTGTGTGTTTTCCCTTGTCTTGTCTAGCTTCCATCCCTCTTGTTGAATGCCTCCCTTCTCCTAATGTGATACACCTGTGCCTCGTTATCATCCAGTGTATATATGTGGTGTGCTCTTTCCCTTCTGTGCTAGATCGTCTTGTCAGATTCCTGTCAGTGGTCCAGTGTCTGTTTCTCAGTATATATTCCTAGTGTTATTGACCAGTTTTACCTTTTCGATTCTGAGTATTTTCCTAGTGATTTTGTACCTCTCCTGTGAATTGGTTTTCCTGGTTTTTTAATTTTGGACTGATTAAACGGCTTGAGAACTCTTCTTCCTTGTGTCCCTGTCTCTGCATTCTGTGTCCACCTGGTCTGTGCCTGATAATGTGAACTCTTACTAAACTAATGTAAAAAGTTTAGAGTTATTGAGTTACTATATGTGCAGTCAATGAGAACTGCGAATTTGGTATTTCATGCCCTTTATTCAGGCATTCGTCCAGCGTTCTGTGATGCTATAGCAGCATGTCAGTTTCCAGTTTGTGTACGAACCCTAAAATAATTTTGAATTCTTTCCATAAATTGTTCACCTATTGAGTATTTTTGAATTAAGCAAAACTTAAAAGCAAGACAAATTGGAGCTTTTCTCTTTTTATCATAGTTAGGCAAGCACCTCTGAGCTCATTCACTGGGCTTTTGCTGTCTGAACTAGGCAGTTGTTGGAAAACTTGGTGTACTCTACAGTGATTTCCTATCACTGGGTTTGCAAATATTTCTCTCAATTTTGTGTCTGTAGACAAAACTCTTACATCATTTTTAAGTTAGTATTGCAATGCACTTAAGTCAAACTTTAGTAGGCCTATTTTAAGATAGGTGAAAATGGCACCATTTCACAAAAACCCATAGCTGAGAACACTAGCTTGCTATGTCCACAGAAAAAATAAAACTAATAAATAAAAGTTATCATGCCGAAAAAATTATTTATATAACCATACCTCTGCTCACAGTGATGGTCACGGTCCACAACAGGTAGTCCAGAGAGAAAGATAAACTAACCGACGACAAGATGCACTTGATGAAGATGAAAGGTGTCCGACAGGCAACTCCCTCATTCTATCTTTCCACCAGGGGCAAGACAGAGTGGAGGGATTTAGTGTCCTGGACTTGTGATTGGTAAGAAATTGGTTTCAAATTTGTTTGAAGTTAGACCTGTGACAGTGAAAGTTTCACATGGCCACGAGAAAGTAGGCTTTTTGCTTGCATAGTGAGCACAAGATGTCTGGTATGCAGAGGAGATGGGCACCACCCAGCGCATTTCTGTTTATGTTTCTGTGTGGAAATGGCAGTTCAGGAGTTAGCTGAGTTGTATTTTAACCTTGGACTTCATTATAAACACATTGCCGCTTTGCTTGCAAATCGTCACCATTACATTATCTCCGAACGACATTTAAAACAAATTTTGAAATCTTGTAGTCCATTTTGGTGCAAGGGATACACCAGATTGGATCAGGTAAATACTTTCATTCATGAACAATTACAAATATCTGACTCCATGGATATAAGTGGATGTTCACAAAATGCAAAGAGAATGGATTTTACGACAGGAAAGAAGACGTTCATTTAATTATAAAAGAACTAGACCCAAGGGGTGTTGAACTCAGAGGAACCAGACGTCTCCTCCACTGAAGCTATTGTGTAAAAGGGCCTTATTATATATGGTACCTGGACTCCTATGACAAGTTGAAGCCCTTTGGTATCTGTATCAATGGCTGCATCGACGGGTTTTCATGAAAAATTTTCTTGATGAATGCATTTACTACAAGCAGTGACCCGAAAATTGTCAGAGGCTACTACATGGAGGCAGTCCAGAGAATGGGTGGTTGCGCACGGATTGTCAGAGGCAACTGGGGCACAGAGAATGTTAAAGTCAGAGACTTTCAGGGTTTTCTCCGTCGTAATATACACAACAGCTCTGACATTTACAGCTACATTGAAGGGGCAAGCATGGCAAATCAGAGAATTGAAAGTTGGTGGGGCTTCCTTGGGAAGGAATCAATGGAGTTCTACATCTCTCTGTTGATCTGAAGGACCATGGCTTGTTCAACGGTACTTATTTGGACAGAAGTCTAATTCAGTTCTCCTTCATGAGTATCATCCAGGTAAGCTACAAATGTAGTATCATATTGTCATTGTCGCTGTTATTGTTAAACATACTTCTATCATATATTGTGGCCCTCACAACACGTCACAAATTGCCTGGTGTTCACATTCTCCAATTAGCAGACACTGAATGGCTATTTTGGTATGAGTATGTCTGAATGTGGTCACACTCTTAGGCCAACGGGAGCGTACACACAAATTTCACGTTGTCTTAAGAGTGTCATTACTCTGCAACCGTTTGAGCTAGAGACATGCTGTTTTTTTACTTAAATTATAAAATCGGTGCTTTCTATCAAGTCCCTGATTGTCCATGAGAGTCACTTCTATCAATGCATTAACCTTAAAAGTTTTGAAATATTCGGAGTAATTCTACCATTTTTCTGGAGTATTGCAACCAAAGATCCTCTATACAGAAGATATCGCATTACAGGCAGCGCCAGTAGTATGAAATGGTACACAGTTCTGGTCTTCTAAGTGGGCATTGTCCCTCAACCCCTCCCTCAAGCCAAGACAACTGGCACGAAATGTGACAGTAACTGATATTAATATCTATCCCTGTATAGACTTACCTCTCTGCATCCTTTGGGAAAGAAAAGACAGATCTGTGTTTCTTGTTATTACAGGCTATTGCTGCACAAAGCTCGGGCATTTTTAACACTAACTTATGGATTACTTGTCCCTGCCAGAAGAATACAACAATAGACGATACAACACAGATACAGTACAAATTTATGCCTTTTTGTCACTGCTTTTTTACTCTACTAACAACATTTGATCAGCCAAGTACAAAGTTATATCAATTTAATAGGTTAATAATCCATTTTAGTTATTGTTAAGCAATGAAACAAGTTTTATTTAAGTTTTCACTTCGCCCATTGGAATGAATACGCTCAGACCTGCTTCCGGTCTCCTAAAGGGGCGGGGAGGTGGAAGAACTCACGTCACACAGATACAGGAAATAAACGGATATGAAGTGTCTCTGTTTCTCTACTGTCTCTGGTATCAACTTGATCTCCAAAATATGAGGTCTTCTCTTTAAAATAAATAAATAAATAATATAAAAAATAGCTGTTATTTATTTAAATTTTTTTTTTTTTTCAAAGCTACAGGGAGCCACTGCAGAAGGGCTGAAGAGCAGTATGCGGCTCCAGAGTCACGGATTGCTGACCCCCACCTTAGGGGCTTCACAACTACTACTACTACTAATAAGATAATAAAATAAATTAATAATAATAATTGTTGTTATTATTATTATTACTATTATTATTATTTATCATCATCATCATCATCATCATCATCAACAACAATAATAATAATAACGATGATGATGATAATAATAATAATTAGAAATAAACATAGTGACTAAAATCCTTAGAGGTTGCAAAGAGGCAGAAAAGCTAGTCCATCTTGGAGGAATTTAAGGTAAACACAAGAAACTTGTGCTGTAGAAAATGGACCAGACGCAAAGATTAATGGAAACATTTTTGTGATGAAGAGCTGGCATGGTGAAAACAGGTTCTGGATACTGTATAATAAACTGGCACAATGAACACAGGCCAATGCCACTTAACACCGTCATCATTCATATTTTTTATATGGTTTCAAAGCAAATAAGACTGGCCCCTTAAAAGATTCGCCTACAGCGCTACTATCCTTAAATTAAATATCACTGTCACAACCTGCTCTGCCTTCACCTGCGGCTTCAGTAATTTTCCACCTACCCTGCCTCTGTCTCACTCCCACCGGCCGGCCACACGCCAGTATTTATGCATCCCCAGTTCATTCACTCATTGCCAGATTGGTCTTTGTACCCACGTGAGACTTTCCAGTGTTCTTCTCCAGACTGACTTCCTGGTATCGACTCCGCTTGTCCCTGACCATCCTGCCTCGTCTCTGCCCCGGTAAACGCCTCAGCCTTCTGTCCCCAACCACGAGTTCTGCCTGTGCTTTTCCTGGTTCCCATCTGCCTATCCCGGTGGCTGTTTGGCATTCTCCAGCTCTGATGTCACAGCGGTCGTCTTGTGAGTATTTCCCTGCTGGTTTCCTGATCCTTCGTCTGACCCCAATAACCTTCCTTCCTGCTCCTTCCTGGTTTGTCTGCCCCGCTGACTGCTCATCTGGTTCCAATCCTCCTGCACCCTCGACTACGTCTCCAGCCTGGTCCCTAACGGTACCATTGCTTCCCGGTGAACTTTCCCCAGTGTGTGCTAGTTCAGTCACCTCGCTCCACGCACCTGATTCACGACTTTCAAGCCCCTGGGTCCACCCCAAACCCCAAGAGACTATTGACCTGCGTAGTAAACTGAACTATACTGCTGCTCACCTGCTTCCCCTCATTCTAGCAAATA
Organism: Seriola dumerili; assembly: GCF_002260705.1. Classification (NCBI taxonomy): domain Eukaryota; kingdom Metazoa; phylum Chordata; class Actinopteri; order Carangiformes; family Carangidae; genus Seriola; species Seriola dumerili. Next base: position 261,515 of record NW_019174343.1, read on the forward strand.
AGTCATTACCATGGTGTGTTGTGATGCAATGGGTCCTACCAACACCTGTTACAATCATTAAATGTCAAAACCATTATTGTCTCTAGATTTCAACCTAAATAATATCAGTTCAAGATTTCAGTGAGATACTCCACAGTCATTAAAACATCAATGCCATGCTTACTGGATGTTTGATGTTTCCTAAACATACGATATAGGTCATACAACCACAAAGACTTAGTATATGTCTGTATTCTTCAGTAAGAATTTGGTTTGAGATGTTTTGACAGACTTTGGAGTTTATGTAATGTTCATATTTCATATCTGGACCCAGAAGAGCAGAGACTCAGAGGTGGTATAAAAGGTATTAAATAAAGAAAGGTGTTGAGGGAGATGAATGGAGTGGCTTGGGCTGAGGCAGGAGAAGGTAGGCAGGAGAGGTAGGGGCTTGCTGGATGGAGAGGTTGAGGCTGAGGTTGGTGGTTGGGAACGAGGGGAAGGCTGGTTTGAGAGGTAAGGCTGAGGCAGGAGCAAGCAGATTGGAGTGGTGGAAGTATCACTGAGGACTGGAGAGCGATAGTGCGTGTGGAGGGAGATGAACAGTGTGGTGGAGATGGTTAGCAGGCAGTGGCTTGAGGGAAATAGGGTAAGGTCTGGCTCTGGAATCCTGGGGCACAGGAGAAACAAATTTTTGAGGCACACGAGGAAATACACAAGGAATAACTCAAGTAGTAATACAGAATGGCCAATAGTGTGTCTACCATGGGGACAGGCTGAATCTGGCGATGAGTGAGAGGAGGACCGGAGTACTTGAACTGTAGGTGATGAGTAGATTGCAAACAGTTGTGGAGAGCTGGCAGAGCCAGGGAGAGGTAGCCGCGCCCACTAACACATACACACAAACACACTGACATACACATAGAGAGACAAGGAAACATAGGGAAAAGAGGGACGAAAACTAGTTCACAGTCAGGGCTGTGACAGATTACAGACAATGTCTGTGTACCATGTTAGGTGGACATTAACTTTGTGTTGTTTAGCAGACGTTGGGTTTTGATCAAGACAACTTACAGCAAATAAAATACTAACATCTAACAATATTGGAATGGGATGAGGATCAGGTCAGCCTGCTAGGAGGAGTAAATTAAATAGTAAAACATGATGTTTCCTGTTTTCATTAGGTGCTTGCTTTGAATATTACTAACAAGGGGTTGTGTTCAGGTCAGGATTCTTATCAAAAATATAAAGTTTGTGGAAGTTTGGACAGTGTGTGCTGGAGTTATGAAAATGTCATGTAAATCAAATCATAATTGTCACATGAGTTAATTCCTGTTTGGCACTATGACTACTAATATTACTAGTCAGATGTCTACAGTGTGAGACTATCATCAAACAGGTGAAATTTGGGGAAGAATGGACAATATAAAAAAGAGTTAAAGCCACTGAAGATATTGGATTTTTGCTTGCATTGTCAAATACTTCCACCAGGTGGAGGCAGAGACCATTCAACAAGCACACATGTCTGTGTCAAATCACAGGACATCACTCATGTAATGTGCCAAGGATTCCATACCAATCAGCAGAAACTCATAATGTTAATAGGAAAGCATCATCTAGGTGTGATGCATACTGTGACCACATTTGGGGAAGATTGGACAAAGTATGTCAGAGTTCCAGAGCTTTGTAGTGTATCATGAAATGAGAGCGAGTGGAATATAATCAAAATTCTCTGCGCTGCTGCGGGCAGGTCCTCCAATGAAAACTCAAAAGCTTCATGATTTAACTTCACAAAGTTCTGAAGATGAGAGTCCCCGATCTACATGTCAATCGGATGGATTCCCTAGGAGGACTTCATTAAAGTAAAGTAAAGTAGTATGTATAAAGTATATTCTAAATCAAAATGTAATGTATCACGGATTCCACACTGTTCAGCGGAAACTCACAATTTTAATAGGCATGCATCATATGGGTGTTCAGCATACTGTGACCACTTTTGAAGAAGATTGGACAAAGTATATCAGATTTATAACCACTTCCTTTTTCAGAATTCTGCATATTACCATGAGGTGGCACTATGACTATTACCAAATATGAGCATGGATATTTGTTTAGAGTGGATGTCTTGTCAAACCTATAAGGGTTGGAGGAAGTTTGGAACATGTGTGTTAGAATGACAGTGAGCTTCATTTTCATTGTGAATGATCGATATTTCGCTGTGCTGCCACGCCACATCAACTCAAAAGCTCTTCAGTGTAGCATTTCGCTGATCAGAAGATGAGGATAAACCACCAATGATCTTGAAATTCAACAATGTCATTGAGCACTTCCTGGTTCGTATTTAACTCACCGCCAGCGCCTCGCCCTTTAAGGAAAGGTCACAATTTTCACAAGACAGCATCAACACCTTCCCGAAAGTATTAATGCCCATTTTGATGAGCACCAGGTCAACTCTCTAGGAATAATAAATGAAAAGAAAATCTATCTATAATATCACATGTTGCCATGAGGTGGCACTATGAGTATTACTAAATATGGACATATAGGTCAATTCAGGGCGTTACTCTTATCATATGCATAAGCCATGGGGCAGTTTGGACCTTGCATGGTGGAGTAGTGATTTGAATTTTCATGGTGAAGAATCAAAATTTGCCGTGCCGCCACAGGAAGGATGTTTTACGAAAACTCACAGTTTTGACTACAGTGCATCATCAAGCTGTTAAGCATTTCCTGACCATGTCTGGGTCAAGATATGATCAACCTGCTATGAGCAGTATATCAAAGCATAAAACTGGACACTTTTTCCACAAGGGGGCGCTATGAGTATCACCGAATATGAGCATAAAAATGTGTTCATGGCTGGACTGTTATCACACACAGATACTTAGGGGTCATTTGGAGATTTTGTGCTGGGCTAGAGCGAGTCGAATTTTCATGGCAAAGGATCGAAATGTGCCACACTGTAGCGGGCGGGTCCTACAGTGTAAACTCAAAAGCTTAACAATTTAACTTCACCAAGGTCTTAAGATGACACTCACCGCACACCATGTCGATCTGATGAATTCCCTAGGAGGAGTTCATTAAAGTATGACGTCTTGAAATTGCAGATTGACTGCAAAATATGTCACTTCCTGTTGGGTTTAGGGTATGGGTTTTAACTATGTTTTTTGTAGGTTTTGACCTGATTCATCTGCCTACCAACTTCAGTGCATGTAGGTGAAACCCTGTGCGATTTGTGCAACAATAGGTGACGCTATCGAGCCATTTTGCCATACCACATGGGGGAGACCCATAAAATATCTAAATTTACACCAGACTTGATGTGTGTGCAAATTTTCATGAGTTTTTGAGCATGGGAAAGTCCTCAAAAATGCAAAAATGCACCCATAGGTGCTTGGGCCCTAATGACGCATTTGACACAATGACATTGGCATGATGAAGTTTTGAAGACATTGGATATTGGTTGGTTAACCACACAACTTAAAATTCTAACATCATTAGACATTGATGTTTTGTTGGTTTTAAGTTGTGTAGAAGTTGACAATGCGACGTTAAGCAGCTGTTGGGTTTTGGTCACCATATCTCACAACTATAGGTCAGTGTTGTATGTCAACATGGCGTTGAAAGTGGATTTTGATTACTTAACTACACAACTTGAAACCAACAAAATACCAACGTCGATGTTGTCAATAATCAACGTGAGGTTGGCGTTAGCATTAGACGTTGGTCTGACGTTCAATTGTGGTCACCTGATGTCACAACCTACATCCAACCAAATATCAACGTCTAGCAATGTCGGTGGCCCGCTGGGAGAGGGGTGGTGGTGGTGTTGGCATTGTTCAGTTGTCATTTACTTGCTAATGACCGCATAGAACAATTTATTCATGAAACTCTAACTAAACCTTACCAAGTGAAAAACAAACCTTGCAGTTGTACAGGATCTCATTTTGTAATCCCTTGTGTTTTTAATATCTTATATTGTTGTTATGATGAATTACGATAAATTAATTGTGTTGTCTGACAGATTCACTGTGTGATGATCCATGTGTGAGCGTTTATGAGACCATTGTTCCACATGTTACAAGGAAGCACATTTAATGATAACCAGTACAAATATTACAACAAACATAAAACCATGAGTACATAATATAGTATAATATAAATGTATTTTACACTCAAACAGCCTCCACAGTGAACAGCAACTCAGTCACAGCACGTTATTTTATTCTGTACACAAGGCTAAAAGTGCGTCACACGGGTGCAGCCCAACCGTGTCAGCATTCAACATAATACAATATATTATATAATGATAGACAATAAAACAAGTGAACTACACAAAGAAAAATGATAAATGATAAAAATGATATGATATAGTAAGATGAGTAAGTACAAAAATGTTTCCATATAAAAATAAATAATTTGTGATTAAAATCCTTCTGTGGAGTCTTCCTCAAAAATCAGGAGCACAGAGTCTTCACATGAGACTCTTCTTCAGATATTCTGAAAGATGTGGCTGTTTAGTTTCATCTATTGGTGACTGTGGGAACCTACAAGACCCGTCAGCTCACGTCTTCCTCCACAATCCACACTCCTCTTTAATCTTTACAAACTTAAAGCTTTTTAATGCATACATGATAATGTTAGCTTCCTGCTGCTAATGGTAGCTTCTTATATTATATAGCTCTTAAATTAAATGCAGTGACATCATCAGTGCTGATGAAGCTCAGATTGTAAGGCTTCATCCAACTGTCAAACACTGCAGAGATGTTGACTCAGGTTATGAGTGTAGAGCTATTCAATCATCATCATCATTGTCATCATCATCATCATCACCTGCACTAACAGCGTCCTACAGTTCATTTCCTGTTTGGGTTTGAAGGTTACATGAGTGTAAGTGACTTCGTCCTCTTCCTCACGCTCATCCTCTCTGTTGTGATAATGCTCTGAATTACTCAGAGCTGCATCCTTTCGCTGCTTCCTCACCGCTTTCTCTGTACTTGTCTTCTTCATATATCCTGCCTCACCCTGTCTTCCCTCCCTTCCTCCCTTCTCCCTCCATTGTTCTCGGTCCCTGAGAGTCCCTGTATGCTGAGACTGAGCAGCTCCTCCAGGTTTAACCCTGACATAGTCCATTTCCTCTGGGCTGACCCTGGAGGACAACTTAACCCTCCTATTATCCTTGGGGTCAATTTGACCCCATTCAATGTTTATCATTCAAAAAACAATAGTTGGCTTTTTTTTTTTGCTCCATATTTCATGACTTTTCCTAATTTGATGGGGACAACTGATTAAGCATAAAATTATCGTGATGGTATTTTTTCAATGTGCTGAACGCATATTGCACGCATCGGTGTTCCTCTGGGGTCAATTTGACCCCAAGCTGTTTTAGCTGTGTAAAACTTGTCTGTCTGTGTGTGTGACCTAACATTCCCACATCTGCAGGTGCAGAGTTGATACTTTTGAGTTGATACATAATGGGGTGGGGAGGGGCTTTCCCGCACCATGGGCATGAAGGTGTGTGTGTGTCTGTGTGTGTATGTGTGACCTACTCTACTCACACCTGCCGAAGTAGAACTGAACTTTCCCGCACTGTGGAGGGCGAGGTATTCCCGCAAGGACATTGGTAGTTCATGCAAAATAAGGGAGGAGCAAACATATAAAAGCTTGCATGGTAGCCCTCTATCCCTCTATGTATACTGCAATCTGCACGCTCTCTCACTTGAAAATGTCCTCTGGGAAAAGTATTACTGTCAATGCTGTTCTGGAACAGCTCTTTGACAGTGAAAGTGACATAGAGGAGAATGTGTCTGAGACAGAGGATTGTGTTGAGGAGGACCCTGATTTTGAGGCATTCTCATCTGATGAGAATGAGAGTGTTGACCCTCCTGTTGTCTCTCAACCACCAGCAGACACGATCCCTTCCAAAAATGGAACGATAATATGGTCCCTTTCCCCACTTAGACAGCAGGGTAGACTTAGCGCTACTAACATTATCAAAATGGTTCCAGGCCCCACCAGATATGCAATCAGCCATGTTGAAGACATCAAGTCATCATTAGAGCTCTTCATAACACCATCGATCGAAAATATTGTACTTGGGATGACAAATTTAGAGGGGAAGCGTGTGTTTGGGGACAGTTGGAAAGACTTGGATGTAGTTGACTTGGAAGCCTACATTGGCTTACTCATTTTGGCAGGAGTTTACAGATCAAAAGGTGAAGCAACAGCAAGCCTTTGGAACGCTGAGACTGGAAGGGCAATATTTCCAGCCACTATGTCTCTGAAGACATTCCAAGTTTTGTCCCGTGTCATACGCTTTGATGACAAACAAACAAGGCAGGGCCGACCAACATCAATCAATATGGTTCATTCTGTGAGAGTCATGAATGTGCACCCCAAATTAGAAAAGATTTGGATGAAAGATTTTCAAGATACACTAACTCTAAAACTGAAAGTTTGACCTGATGGTGGCACTACAGGGAAGGTCATATCATCACCAAAACCAACAGGGTTCATACTCTTGTGGTCATTAATGTTGTCAGTAAATTTGAGAAGATTTGTATGAAAACTTTTCAAGATAAATTAATTCTAATTTAAAAGTTTGGCCTGATGGTGGCGCTAGAGGAAGGGTCAACTCACTGATAGGTTTCATGATCAAGGGGTTATTTATGTATTCAACAAATAAACAAAGTGCCTGACACAAAAACTTGGTCAACAATTTTCTGTAAATCATTTTCTGGAGGCAAATATCCCTGGGGTCAGATTGACCCCAAGGGTAAAATGTGTTAGTAATATTTGAGGATAATACGAGGGTTATTGCAAACAGGCAACTCCTCAAACTGGGAACAAGATGAAAAAGCAGCAATACCAGAATCACTGAGCAATAATAACACATACAGTTAATGTAACCACCAAGTTAATATGACAAGCACATACATGCACTGATCAAAGGACTGTGTTCCTCTGTTTGTTGGTAACTAAAAGGTAAATTAAATTTGAATTTTATTGACATTCAGTCCTTTTTTACTGTTTAATGAGCTTTTACAACTTTAACACTGCTGCACCACGTGAGTCACTAAAATATGAAAATGACACAGACCAGGAAAATGTCACTCCTCCTGTGGTGAGCTGACCTTTCACACCGCGTCTGCATTACTCAATACAGGATCTATAAAGAGACTTCAGATCCTGTATCCTGTAGATCCTATAATACAGATAACGTGGCCTTGTGACTGCAGCTTGATCCTGCTCTTCAGCAGGATCTTGTCAGTGTGAGGCAGCGTGCCTCCTCAAGTGATTGGGCCTCTATTATTGTCATTTCACTGCTTTTCCATAGGCATCGAGTCATTTTGGTCCAACTTAGTTTTATCTGTCATGGTGACATCAGACTCATCAAGGTAATTGCTGTGATCTTGGAACATATAGAAGAAATAGGTTCAGTGGGTCAGGAAACACGAGCAGTCAGACAATTTGACAGGTTCTAACCAAAAAACTGAAACAACAGTAACTGTTTGTTTAAGACATGTAGATTGATTCAGCTGCTTGGATTTCTTTACTTCGTACTGGGATCTCAGAACTAAACTAAAAATTGATAATAATGATTATGTGTGCTGTCCTTCAATCATTATTTCCTGTCACATGACAAACCTCATTATCCGAGCTACTCAAGGTCTCCTTGTCGTCCCCTGTAAAGAGTTACACTTTCCACATCCGTAAAACATAGCATTGATATACTATACTGACTTATGAAGTTGTTGTGGATACATGGGAGCAAACATCCAGCAGTCACATGATCAACATGATGATCCATGTGGAGTGGTGTCTGTGGCCTGTGTTCCCTCTCTTTTAGCTCTGTATTTGGTCTACACCAGCACCTCTTTAGCTGCTAAATGCTGCACTGTGTTCACCAACTGCTCTCTGACTGAGTCTGTCTGCAGTTATTTATGATGAGCAAGTAGAGGACAGGGGGAACTGCAGAGAGGGTTCATCATCACTACATGCAACAGTATATGTGGTCACTTAACCCACTGCTGATAAACACAATACTAATGACCTTTAATTGTACAGAAACAGTTCGCCTCATTGTTATTAGAAGAGCTCATTCATACACACCTTCACCCTGTTTGTCAGGTGGGAGCACCTGATGACGATGATGACTGTAATAGTGGGGGACTAAGTTTGTGTACACATTTGAATGTATGTCAACAGCTGACAGGGGTGTTCTCCTTGTAAACAAGAGACCACACCTCTGTCTGAGTCTCCTGAGACCTGAAATATAAAACCATAATTAGTTTTCATTCATCTTCAATAAACAATGCAGTGTGCTCAGCCACAATTTACACAGACTATAGTTTCTGAAATGGCTGAACTCTTGGTTACTCAGAAACTAGAGGGAACATTGACGTCTGCAGCAGTCCATCCATATAAACACAGGTTTAATTTTCCCAGGTTGTGAGGTCTGTGTCTGCCTCCACTCATACTAAACATTAGAAACATTTAAGAGCAACAGAAGGTTTTGAGACGCAGTATTTTAAAACCACCATCACCTCCATGGTCTGAGGGTGGAAGCAGGTAAAACTAAACCGGTCTGCATGGTGAGCTGGATGTCAGGGATAAAAGTAGACTAATGCATCTCATACCGATACCAGCCTCAGGTCAGATCTGAGATACATGAATACCCAATGAGAGTTCATTTGAAATATATTACTGTGAAAAGTAGGAGAAATGTCTGCAGATTGGATCTGTTCTCATTTCTCTGACAGCTCCATAAAGCCTCATAATTGTACGTAATGACTGTTGCATTTACAGAAGCATCTCAAAGATCTCGGTTTCATTATCTTTGGTGACACCTATGGTGATACATGGTAACTGCAGGAGGTAGAGAGAGTCCTCTTCTTATCAGGGGTCGTTGGTTCAATCCCCGGCTCCTCCAGTCCATGTGTCGATGTGTCCTTGAGCAAGATACTGAACCTGAGTGGTGGATATGACCACTAAAGCTCTATATTAGTGCAGACCATTTTCCATTTTAGGAACACACATCACTAACTCTGTGTCAGTGACTTGTTCATTGTGAATTTGCAGGTGAGTCATAGACACCCAGTTAATACAACTGTAAAATACAAGGACTTATATATAATTTCATCACTGGGTCATAGGTCATAGTCACCATTGTGTTACATCATTAAATGAAAAGTCAACGCATAGATCAGATTCAGTACCACTCTGACTCTCCACTACACCAGACTGTTTCTGACTGGAGGATGAAGAGAAGAACATTCATGATGATCATTCTTGCTACAAAGTCAAATATTTGTTACAATGTGATTTACTGATTTATCATAAATATTGTGTATAAGAATCTGAACTGACCTATTGTTCTGGAACTTACCCTTACATCTGGTAGCAGCAATGGACAAAATGATGATAAGAAAAATTATACTGCTCACTACCACAATGATGCTGAAATTGTGTTCAGAGCCACTGATGTTGTCCCAGAAAAGATAAGACAGATATAAAAATAAACAACTGCAATCAGGATTACAGTATATTTTATACTAAATTATTATGATACATGTAATGCAAACTTGGTATAACGTCCTTTGGAGGAACAGGCCTCATAGCTGAAGGAGGAGGAGGAGGAGGTGCTGTAAAATAGAGAATAAAATGTGATGTTGCTGTACACAGAAACCATCTTTTTTCCATATGAGCAGGTTAACATCCTGTCACAGAACAATAACATTTGTATTTTTATTTACATGATCTTTCCCAACCTTGGAGATTATTGAGTCGGCCAACATGAAGGTTCTTGTGTGGTGATAGAGTTGGCACTGTCTTATATAGCAGAAGAGTGACATGTGGAGCTGGAACATCCTATCAGTGTTTGTCTATTGTTTTGTACTCAGTATTGTATCACTTGGAATCAACAAGTCCTTACACCATAAACAGATTTACCAGGGTCTACCAGAGGAGAAAGGGAGCAGCAGGTGTAGGAGGTGTGGCCCTGTGGTTATGTAGTGTGTGACATCGGCCAGACTGACCAACCATTTCTCAGTGTAGGTGATGACATAGAGCATGTGGTCAGAGCTAAACAGATGGGGAATTATTACTGTGAGATTGTTATTGTGGGATTATTACTGTTAGATTACTGCTGTAATATTGATTCTCTCCCTGTTTTCAAATCAAACCTCAAAACACATCTCTTCAAACTTGCCTACTCTCTTTAACTCTGGCACCAGCACCTAATCATAATCATATTTATTTTATAAATTACATTTATTCTCATTTATTCTGTATTGTATGCATTGTACTTGATTATTCTGTATCTTATGTCTTGTACTAGCTTTGTTTTTATCTTTTATTGTGTGTTGTAAAATGTCTTTGAGTGCTTTGAAAGGCGCCTATAAATATTAATAATAAAATTATTTTTAATGTATTATTACTGTGGGATTGATACTGTGATATTATTACTGTGGGGTTGTTACTGTGAGATTATTACTGTGGGATATTTATTGTGGGATTATTACTGTGTGATTATTACTGTGGGATTTTGACTGTGAGATTATGATTGTGAGATTATTACTTTGAGATGACTGCTGTGGGATTTTTATTGTTGGATTATTACTGTGAGATTGTTATTGTGGGATTATTACTTTGAGATGACTGCTGTGGGATTTTTATTGTTGGATTATTACTGTGAGATTGTTATTGTGGGATTATTACTTTGAGATGACTGCTGTGGGATTTTTATTGTTGGATTATTACTGTGAGATTGTTATTGTGGGATTATTACTTTGAGATGACTGCTGTGGGATTTTTATTGTTGGATTATTACTGTGAGATTGTTATTGTGGGATTATTACTGTGGTATTATTACTGTGGTATTATTACTTAGGGATTTTTGATTGTGGTATTATTACTGTGGTATTATTACAGTGAGATTATTATTGTGGGATTATTTCTGTGGGATTGTTACTGTGGTGTTATTACTGTGGGATTGTTATTGTGGGATTATTACCTTGAGATGACAACTGGGAGTGGGAGTTTTATTGTTGGATGGTTACTGTGAGATTGTTATTGTAGGAATATTTCTGTGGAATTGTTCTTGTGGGATTCTTATTGTGCGAGTATTATTGTGGGATTATAACTGTGGGATTGTTACTGTGGGATTATTACTGTGGGATTGTTACTGTGGGGTTATTATTGTGGTATTATTACTGTGGGATTGTTATTGTGGTTTTATTACTGTGGGATTATTACTTTTAGATTTTATTTTGGGATTATTCCTTTTTGATTGTTACTGTGGGATTGTTATTGTGCAATTATTACTGTGGGATTATAACTGTGGGATGATTGTTACTGTGGGTTTATTACTGCGGGATTATTAGTGGATGTAAGGAAGTGGTACAGGCACATTAGTTTAAACTTCTTTTGACTCAGGGAAAATCCCTATAATCACATGCTGGCACATGTAAAAGTGAAATGCTGCACATGTTTTATCAGTCATTGGTGACCAGTGTACTTTTTTATGCTGCAGTCTGCTGGGGCAGCAGCATGTCCGACATGTAAACAAGGACACTGGACAAGCTGGTTAAAAAGGCTGGGTCTGTGCTTGGTAGGAGTCTGGACTCACTCAGGACTGTTGTGGAGAGACGCATGCAATGTAAGATGGAGGTCATGTTAGACAAACTATCCTCTCCACAACATTCTGGCATATATATGGTATATATATATGGTATATTGTTTTTATATTGTTTTTAATACTGTTTCTGACTTAATTACTTAATTATGTATTCAGTCATATTCATGTTTGTCTTCTGAGATAATGGATCAGATTAAACTTTTAAAGTGTTGTCACCTCTTTTATAACAAAATAACAGAAATGACGGCTCTACTACTATTTCCTTCTCAAAATAATGGTATATAAATGTTGTACATACCGGAGACGACAAGTTCCACTTCTGCAATCCACCAGTGGGAATGGCAGCGATACTTGGCTCCATCATCATTTGGTGTGACACATATTTGTAAATTGAGTGAGTGTATTGTGTCTTTAACGTTTTCCTTCACAGTCAAACAGTGAAAGCGACTCACTCTGCACCAGTGAACATTGTGGTCATCATACTCATCAGGTATATGTCTGGAACCTATTCTATTTGAGTAATACCTGTCAGATTTCAAACAAATGAGATTAAGCAGACTGTAGGCTTTTACCCACTCCCTCCTTTTCCTATATGAATCCACCTGAACAGTATAAATTTGGTCCCGGGGTTTCTTGTAAAGCTTGGAACTCACAGAGGTCCCTCGTGTCTTGGCCACACACAGGAAAAATCTAATATTTGAGCAAACTACATTATCAATAGTCAATACAAGGGCAGACTCGAATCTGTCATCTACACCCTTCACTGTCTCAGGACACTCGAAAGAGTCACACATCCAGGATTTAGAATAATCTTTCAGCTCCTGAGAATACCTGCAGTTGATCTCAAAGTGCTCGCCTGGCTTCGGTTCCTCTTGAACAGGAATGATCTCCAAAGAATCGGGTTCATCCCTAACCTGGACCTGCACTACACAAACCTTTGTGTGATTGTGAAAAATCATTGTAAGTCTGTAGGAGCCTGCATCGCTGTGTGTTAGTTGATGCTTCTCCAGGGAGAACGAGCTGTGACTGTCAAGGATCTTGAAGTCCCCTCTGGCTTTGTTTTCAGGACCGAGGACTGTGTCTGGCTCACAGGAACTGGCACTGGCCAAGTGGCACCAGTGTTTCTCTGAGGCGGCCATGATGTTCTGTTCAGTGCCACATGACGTGACTGGGATTGTGGGACAATCCATAGTCATAACAATTGGATTTTGATCTGACAAAAGAAAAAACAATGAGTGAGCTGTGAGCTAAAGTAGTTTGATAATGAAGAAGTATCAGATGTTTAATTCTCCCTTTTTCTTGTTTGTTTACTCCATTTCACATGGAGGACTACACACACTCACACACACACACACACACACGCACACGCACACGCACACGCACAAACATTAATAAGCATATAGTGTACATAAGAACATTCCATATACATACTGCAGACACTTACATACAAAAAATAAATAATAATAAGTAATTGAGTCAACTGATAGATAAGTGATTATTATATTCATTTATATTTGGAGTATGTGTGAACGAATGTGTGTGAGGAGTGTCTCTAATCTCACAGGACAGTGACAGTAGAGCAAACATCACAACAACCCCAAACTGAGACTGGGGAGCTAGATCCAGCAGAGTTGCAGAGCCCATTAAAACTGAACCTCATGTCCAGTTGTTTTATCAGAGTTAAGATGTGAAAGCTGGGGACTTGATGGGCCACATCCAGACCCTGGGGAGGGGGTTTGGTCAACCTGGTCAACAGCATTTTTACTTTCAAAGTTATAATATGCAACTTTTCCACATTAAAATATCTAAAAACAACTAGACCTATGTTCTATATGTTGCTGAGTTTTGTTCTTACATTATCCCAAATGAGAAATCTGTGATTTTAATGATGGTAACATTTCATTGGTTGCCTGTCAATGACATCATATCCTCTATGATCATGTGTCAGTGTTGTGTTTGTCTGACAGAAGCTCAACATTTCTTCTGGATCTGAAGTTATCAAAGAAACAAGCTGAAGTGGTCAATGAATAAAGCTCTCCTATTGACTGCATTGTTACATATTTGATGATGTCATACAGCTCACTTGTGTTCGGTTTGGTCCTCTGAGGATTCAGACACAGTGTGAGTGTGTTGGTTCAGGTCTCAGTGTATGGTGAATGTTGTATGATGCTTCGCAGCTAAACTTTAGCCAGCTGTGTTTAGGCACTGTGCTGATACTATTCTCATTTAAATGAATGAGGAGACTGTGTTCTCTAATTAATTAAATAAACTCCACACTTAGAACAGCCACAGAGCTTTTATCATTTGATCATACAACTTCAGTGTGACAAACAGATTCACACATCACAGAAACTGTCTATGCTAACAGTAGAAACACAGCAGCTGGCACAGTGATACAGGACAGACTCTCTAACAAGAGAAACACAGCAGCTGACACAGTGACTTACCCTCTATCACATTTAACCTGTACATTTTTCCAACTCTCCGTCTGAATGAGATGTAGGAGCTGTAGCACACATACAGTCATGAGTCTCTGCACTCGAGTCCCTGTAACGTGAAATAAACCTCTTTATCTGTTCTGGAGGCTTTAACACTATTTGGTGTTGTCATATTTGTGCACTTGTTGCAGTTTTGAAGGTAAGAAGGGCAGTAACACAACCCTAAAGCCTCATAGCTGGAACAAACGAGTGTGACAGATTCAGTCCTCCTCACGTCGATGGTCAGCTCTAACCCCCACAGACCTGGAAGGACAACTCACACAAGTGTTACTGCTGCAGCTTAAGACTCAGCTCATCTCCTACATATCTGTTGTCCACCCCCACCCCACCCCCACTGACTGATCTGTCTATCACAGGCTCAGATCACACTTTTTACATGTTCCTCTCTATTTCCTCCACCACTCTGACTAAGATTGAAGTAGATATGCACAGAGAGTGTGACGTCTCTCACAGCAACAGAAAATAAAGTTTCCACTCTTTATCTGATGCAGGAAGGCAACAAGATGATTAACTGATTACAGACCACAGCTGAACATCAACCAAACTTTAATATGCAACAGATACATTTAATTTAAACTTTTTCTTGCTCTTGGAAGTGCTGGTTCTCTGTAAACAATATTATAAAGAGTAGGTCTAGACCTGCTCTATTTGAAAAGGTCCATGAGAAAACTCCTGCTGTGATTTGGGTTGCCATCTTCTATGTGAAGAAATAAACCAGCGCACTAGGTGATTCAAAGATTTTTTGAAAATTCTATATTCAAAATGTGATACACTCTCACATTTTATTATACACCCATTTTCTGCATTGGTTTTACTTGATACTATTACTATTCACAGCACTTAGAGCACATAGTTAATAAACATAGTAAATAACCTGACACTTAATTTACCTGGGTCTTTAGGGGCCCCTGCAGGTCTGGGGCCCACTGCTTAAGCCTTGACCATACACAACCATATAAATGTTTCCTTGTATTCATAGATAATTAGAGCAGCATCAGAGTTCATGTGAACATGTGTGAACATCATAGACTAAACTGTATGAGGTTGAATTAATTTATTAATGTCTGACATTTCACTCATTTCATTTTAATATATTCTTCAGAACAATGTGTTTATAAAATATACTGTGGTTATATAGGTTATAAACTGCAGTGTTGGATAATATAGATATTTTATGTAAAAACACACAGGAGGTTACAGTTTTTAATAATAAATAATAAATAAAGGTTCTACTCAGATGTTTGCATTGAGCTACAAAAAGTCAGAAGTTTGAGTGATTCATAAGAACAACAGAGACCTGTGTTTATTTTAATGTAAAGTAAAATCACTCACCCTCTGCTGTGAGGAGCAGCTCTCCCCCCGTGAGATCCAGACTCCAAAGTAATGAAGGTTTTATGCAGTCTCTTTTTTCAGATGCTTTAACTAAAGTTTGTGTCAACATAAGCTCAGGTGAACCTGTTCACCATGAACCCTCACCCTGCTGCCTCAGTGGAAAGTTGTGGTTTAGATCTGAGAGGAAGTGAAGAAGAGTTTATCTGGTCTGAAATGCCTCAGAAGGACATGTCCTCTAAAGACAGATGGTCCTCCCACCAAAAATGTGACAGGGTTTCATTAAAGTAACATGTTTATGGTCAAGAGAAAAAAAGGCCTCTGTCTCCACGGTGATTATAGCTACACCCCTCAGGACAGAAGGATGTCAGCTGATGGATTTACAGAGTCTGAAGAGTCTGTCTCATCCTCCTGAATGTCTACCCCTTGAGAGATTTTCTTCAAATTTGACACAAACATCCACTTGGACTCAAGAATACTTACTGATATAAAATGAATAGAATGTAGCTAATACATACTCTTTCATGTGCTTACGACCCAAAGTTACAATAATATCAATGGTAACAAAAAATGTAACTTAATGCTGATTTACAATTAGTAATCAACTTCATCCTGACACCATAATGGTCTGCTAAAACACTTCTGGGCATCACTCAACACTTTTTCTGCAGATTGGTTGGTTGGTGGATGTAGTGAGGATTCTTCAGAATTGATGAGACATTCTGATGCTTTCGTTCAGTTACTTTATTAACATGATACATTGATTTTATAAGAAAAAGAGAAGAAAAACATTCACTGGCACATTGAGGACGCCAGTCAATTCTATCAGTCCAAAATTTTCTGATTTCCTGCAGCTGCTTGCCTTTCTCAACTCTCCACACACGCCTCCCAGAGCGCTCGGGGTGGAACCGGGCGTGGCAAAGGTAAGCAAAGACGGTGCGGTATAGCGCTGTCCTCAGTGCTGAATCTTCTTAAAAGACATTTGACGTGATGAGTTGCAACAAAGGATGAATGTGGGAGGTGTTTTTATTCCTAAACCTACCAAAACATCCAACCAAAACCCTCAGCCAACATTCAACCAAAACCGTCTACCCACTCAAAACCCATACCACAGTGGCATCACTGATCATCACTGATTTACAATTAGTAATAGAGAGGCAAGTCAGGGAGAGAGGATGACATGCAACAAAGGGCCACTGGTTGGACTTGAACCCTGGCCGCTGCGGTTTGGATTTAGCCTTAATGACAGCTCTAGTGCTGTCTGCATTTTCTCACAGAACACAGAGCTTTCCCGTCTGCTTCTCATTGATAAACTTCTCCAATCCACTTGTAGCCCATAACTGGTTTGGTTTTACTGACATTACATTATTCACAGCACTTTGTTTTTTGAGTTTTGATTGAGCAATGATTTTTGTGCAGAGCAGTGATTTTTGATTTCAGCAGTTGTGTCCCATATTGATTCAATACAGGACGCAGCATTTTATTTAAAATATGGGACAATCCCGTGTTATTTGGGATGGGTGGTGTTGGGACTCAATCATTCAAGAGACCAAATGTTTCTTTGCTCCACTGGACAAAGGAACTCACACTCCACAGTTCCTCACCGTTCACACCTGGGGACGACCCTTCCCCCTACGGACCTTACTGTAGCCAAACAAAACGCAGATCTTGGCCCCTTCGCTCTCTTCCTTTCTTGGCTTGCTCTGGGAGAGCAGCTCCAGCTTCTCCTCCTGGTTCTTCAAAGGGCAACAAGGCCCCAGCCCAGGTCAGGTGTTCTGAGAAATCAGCTTCTCGTCGCCGGCCTGCTGCCAGCAGCCTGGCAAACGCTCTTCTCTCAACAACAGCGACTGCTTTCGGATTAGACTGTGAGTGAACAAATCCTCTTCAGAATCAGCAGCTACGACACAAGGCTAGCTGATTTTCCAGGCAACAGGAGTCGTAGCATCGAGTTAGCATCGAACAGCACTCTGTGGAGGAGAACAAAGAGATAACAGCAAGCCACACAGCCAGACAGGCACTTTACCCACCCGAAGCCTCCAACCTCACTGGATTCACAACAAAACACTGGAAGACCTCTTTGCTTGTTTTCCAGACTGGAAGTAACTGATGGGCCAACCTTTCCAGCACAGATAGCAACCGCACAGCCATAACTAAGGCAGCAGAAGCTTAACATTTTTATGTACTTGTTGATTGATGTCTTGTTTTGTAATGTTTGCTTAGGGTTGTGGTCAGTCATCACATTAATCAGGTACACGTATGTGTCAACACATAATAGTAAACGTCTCAGTTCTAGAACCTGCATAAGCTACACACCCCCTATCTAACCTGTACCTTTAGATCAACATGTGCAGCTCATGCGCCTAACAACAGATACATCTACACCTGTCCCTCACACACACCCAGTGACCTCAGCGCCCATTTTGAGTAGTTTCTTGTTACCCCATCTTGCTGAGTAGTCTTCTTTGTTCAGTAAGTCATGCGTCACATGACACTTTGAATCGGCCATCTTGCCTTTGTTTTGTGTCCTCACAAACACACCCACAAAGCACACCCACAAACACACACACAAAACAACACACACACACACATACACACACCTGTATATACTAGATCAGATATTGTGTTTTACTCTGCTCCATGGTAAATAAATGCCTTTAAGTATAACTACTGGTGTGTTTAATGTTGCACAAGCGTGAATATTGCCAACCTCTACTTGGTAGAATTCCAATCCTTCAACTTTAACTTACTGTTGATTTGGTAATTTGGTTATAGTTAGTAAGCTAATGGTTAATCAGAGTTCCAGATTAATGGTAATAATTTGAGACTAAAACCATATTGGCTATTTTGCCTATTAGTTTAGGCTGGTGCCCCGTGAACTTTAATTAATTTTAAAGTTATTATTCAATTTAATATTTTTAATATTAATATTTTCTTAATTTATGATAGCCAATAAATTGATAAACAACTAAAATTCAACATAGTTGGTGTCCAGCTCATGAGGTAGAGCTCAGACGCAACAGTGGCAACCCTTGTGTAGAGTCACGTAAACAAAACTGAGCCTTTAATTAATTTTTTATTGAGTCTTTAACAGTGACATTGTTTGAATATACAAATGAAATGAGAATATAAGCTCTAACAGGAAACAGCAGTCGTCAGGTGTTGTGTCATTTCCCGTAACGTAGACCGAAAGAGTTCAGGTTGTACGAGGACACGTCGTGACGTTTTTTCACAGTCTGAGGGAGGACCACCTTCAGGAACCACCATCCTGTCCTGGTAAACTTTCCATCAGCTAAATGGATCTTATCAGCAGCTAAATTCCCAGAATCCTTTGCTGATGGTGGCACTGATGCATGGCTTAAATCTCTCAGGGCTTTGAGTATAGCCTGATCTGAAGGACAAACAAGACAAGTTGTTATACATTAATTGTTATCAAACCTGAACAGAAATAATACAATATTAATATTGTATTATAAAAATATTTTACATGAATTAAAAAAACAAAATTTAATTTTAGAAAATATTTAAAATTTCAATTTAAAGTTCAGCTAAGAGTTAATGAAAACAGAAGTCAGATTTTTGTTTTTCTGTTTCTGACTCTCTCTGTTAAAGGTCCATGTAGTATGAAGGTAGATTGCCATGTGTTGTTTGATTATAAAGCAGGTCTAGGTTCTATATTAATACTGTGAAAGTATCAAAGCACTCAATCCACAGAGGAATGCACACAACCTTATTCAGAAACTGAGCCTTAAAACCAGTTGTCAGGACTGACTCGCCCTGCCCACCTGGACCCACTATCCAACTTTGCAGTGTTTACCTGAAATCTGCTAATTTCATTGGATCACTAAGAAAACATTAAGCCAGTCAGAAGAGAGGCTCAGAGCCTCCTCTCTTCTGATTGGCTCACTGATCTGTTGTTACTAGAGCTCCAGAGAGAAGCCTGAGAGAGGAGATGTAAAACTACATTGAGATGGTTTTTGGTTCTTAAAACCACAAATATATCTCCTTATGGATCAACACTTAAAATAAAACACAGGAGAAGTGCAAAATGTGGGACCTTTAAGACCAACATCAGAGCTATGGCAAAAAGGTATCACTCATTTCAGTGAGGATGGTACACTGGCTCAGTGAGTTGTCCTGTTGAAAAGATCCCACTCTCTGCCTTCAAATTATAATCAAGGTGAAGATACAAGTCCTCACCTGATGAAAGTCTGTGAAACAAAACAATGTTAATATAGTTGTGATGGACAATGATCTGATCCTGACACTGACTTTACCCGCAGCAGCAGCTGTATTTGAACGGTCTTTAAGCTTGTGTTTGCTTCCTTCTTACGTGTGATACATTGATTGTGTTGGACTGAGCTCTGCCGAATCTGTGAGCACTCAGCAGAACTGTAGTTCTGCTGGCATGTAGTCAGTTAAATCCAGGGTCATTCACTCAAGCCTCCAGACCTCTGACTCTGTACCTTCACTGAGGTGGGTGGATGTCACAGTGCTGGTGCTGTAGACCTCTGTTGACAAAGTAGCCACCATCAGAGCAACAATGAGTCGAGGCATCATCACAGTCAGTGTGTTAGAGCAGCTGAAGTAAATCTGTAAGCAGACAGAAATGATTCAGATGTTACTGATGCTGGTGGAGGTGAGGGTAGAGTAAGCTTTTACAGAAGCACAGATCACTGTTATCTATGGATTTACATCTATTATCTACTAACTAATTTTTATTTTATTGCTTATTGTTTGATTGTATGAGTGACTGCACTTCAGGGTTCAGGGTCAATCCAGACATCAGCCTCACATGGGAAAAGTTGAATAATTGCACCTCATTCAGGACCTGATCAAACCAGGAGCTGTGGCCCCTGTAAGTTACTGAACCACAACACTATATCCACATCCCCCACAGAATAAGAAACTTTGTTCTTAAGTTTTCATTCCTGCCCAAGTCATTGTAATTTGATTAAACACAAATTTGTAGTTAAAGTTTCTGTCAAGTCCTCCAACATCACAATCAAATAATTAGGATCCAACTGTAGCTGAGTGACAGAGAGTGTCTGTGGTCCCCTTTAACGTGGACCAGTAGAGTCTGACTGGGTGCAGCTGGATCCTGATCAGTCTGACCTCAGCACCAGCACCCCCCAGAGATGAAAAACCTTACTGATCAATAATTAATCGTGTGTGTGTGTGTGTGCCTTGTGACAATCAATGAATACAAATCAAACTCAAAGCTCGACATTAAAGGTCAAGTTGAACCTAATGAGATAAACTTTAACCTCTATCTGGATCTGGATCCTGTTTTAAATACTTGAATATTAGAGAGGGATCAGGCCCATATATAGTTTTCTCCTCTAGCACAAAGTGACACTTTGGGTCCTAGCGTCCTCATGTCTTCAAGCTGAAATAAAATCAGTTCATATAATGTTTTATTTTTTGTTACATAATCCAGAGAAAAATAATGATTTTTTTAAATTCGGTTTCCAGACTCTGGTCTTATCCACACTGAACATGATATAAAGACATTAATGACTGATGTGTTGTTGTTATATCTCCACCCCTTTCTCTACAGGTGTGTTGACATCACCTTAGTGATCATTAAGATCCAGATCCAGCTGTTTATAAATGATGCCTTCTGCATTACCAATGATCCTTCTCAGACACCAGGTGCTGCTGAACTGTGACCACTGTTCATTCAAAAGAATGCTACCACATTCATTGTCTCAGTTTCACACATACACACAAACACACACACACAAGCACATCCTCACATCATCAGTCAGTGAGTATAAAGTGCGATGGCCTTACCTGTCTGCTGCAGGCAAGTGCTGACTGACTGAGACCCCGGTCCTCCTCCTGGACCAGAGGGCTCTTTATAGGGCCACACCTCCTGCGTCATCATCACTGACCACTGGTTGCTGGTGTGTATGTATGTGTGTGTGCACACCACATTCCTTCCTCTTCATCCAGCTGGTCTATCAGTAAACTCCCATGATGCTTTACTCTGCTCTTTCTATAATAGACCTGGAATCAGGTTTCTGGTCAACACAAAAGCCTAGAGGTCATGACAATAAGAACACAATGACAGCACCCTGAATAACTGAGGGCTGAATAATACAGACTAAAAATACACATACAAGGACATTTTCTGTAACACAGCATTCAAACAGACTAATGAACTACAGACTGATTCTTCACAGGGGATGCATAACAGGGATCTTCTTCAGTTACTATCTGTAATGTTCTCCAGTGAAATCATATTATGGAGACCATAAACATGTATGATTATCATTGAGCTCAGATGGTTCATTTGACACCTAACACAATGATCTCACATGTAGAATGTTTACACATGTCCTCAGTAACTAGACAATGCAATTTCTGGAGAAATTGTGTTGGGATTAGTGCTTCTGCCCATGCTGAAGCTAAACTGCAATGCTGGTTGCTGACAAAAATCTGAAACTGTTAGAAATGCCAGAAACTAACATTTAAAATGGAGCTGAAACTAACTCTGTCTATCTGTGTTGAGTCACAATGACTAACTGAAAACCAGAATTACTGCCTCGCAGTTACATGCTTCCGCCACTCACTCAACATGTAATCAGTGTCAGATTACATCCCTGTTTATTCAGAATCACATAAAATATTAACCATTTGTGTGAAATTTTGTCATAATTGCTCTGTGAAGTCTTGAGTTATGGCTAAACAGTGTATTCTGTGGCCACTGTGACCTTTGATATTTTACCCCCAAAATCAAATCTGTTTTTCCTTTAGTCCAGGTTAATGTTTTCACCAAATTTAAAGAAATTCCCTCAAGGTGTTACAGAGATATTGTGTTCACAAGGCCAAAACTGCGTTTTGTGAAGTCACCACGTCTTGGACCTTTGACTCCCAAAATCTAATCGGTTCATCTTTGACCCCTAGTGAATGTTTGTGCCAAATTTGGAGAAGTTCCGTCAAGGCATTACTGAGATATCATGTCCACAAGAATGGGATATATTGCTGTATGGATGGACAACCTGAAAACAATGTGCCTCTACGAGTGCCATATTATCCGTGTACTTGAACTTGTTCCTGCCTGAAGTCTGCTTTGTGGTCCATTATTAGTTTGTGCCTGGTAGCAAGATCTGGCCATACTATTTTACTCCACAGACCCAGAAACACTTCACAAAGCTCTGCAACTGCAAGGGCAGAGAATACATTGCCAGGAGAAGCAGTTACATGTTCGCAGACATGAAATGAGAGAGATGGCTGAGCATCAAGGGAACCTTTTGTCTGCTTTCAGTTCCCAGATGAACTTTTTGGTGGAGAAAATGCAGAGGCTTCAAACACTTTCTGCTTCCAGTGATGCCTGCACTGACTCGTCTCCAGATGATTCCACTACACCTCACATTCATCTGTGTAAATCAGAGCATTTCTCTGGTGACTCAGGCGACTGCAGAGTGTTCCTTACGCAGTGTGAGTTTTGAATTTCAAGTTTTCTCATTTCCCACTGATCGTTTGAAATTGGGACATGCCCGAAACACCTCCCCAGGGAGGCGTCCAGGAGGCATCCTCACTAGATGCCCGAACCACCTCAACTGGCTCCTCACGACATGGAGGGGCAGCGGCTCTACTCCAAGTCCCTCCCGGATGACCGAACTCCTCACCCTATCTCTAAGGCTGAGCCCGGCCACCCTGCGGAGGAAACTCATTTCGGCCGCTTGTACTCGCGATCTCGTTCTTTCGGTCATTACCCAAAGCTCATGACCATAGGTGAGGATCAGAACGTAGATCGACCGGAAAATTGAGAGCTTCGCCTTCCCGCTTAGCTCCCTCTTCCCCACAACGGACCGATTCAGCATCCGCATCACTGCTGACGCCGCCCCAATCCGCCTGTCGATCTCCCGCTCCATCCTACCCTCACTCGTGAACCAGATCCCAAGATACTTAAACTCCTCCACCTGAGGCAAAGCCTACCCCCCGACCCGAAGCGCGCAATCCACCCGTTTCCGGCTGAGAACCATGGCCTAAGACTTGGAGGTGCTGATTTTCATCCCAGCCGTTTCACACTCGGCCGCGGAACCGCCCAAGCGAGAGCTGAAGGTCGGCGTTCGATGAAGCTAGGAGGACCACATCATCTGCAAAAAGCAGAGACGAGATCCTCCCGCCACCGAAACCAAACCCGTCCACCACCCGGCTGCGCCTAGAAATTCTGTCCATAAAAGTTATGAACAGAACCGGTGACAAAGGGCAGCCCTGGCGGAGTCCAACCCTCACCGGGAACAGGTCCGACTTACTACGCGCGGTTTGCTACGCGAACCAGACTCACACTCCTTTGGTACAGGGATTTAATGGCCACTAACAAGGGGCCATCCACCCCATACTCCCGGAGTGCCCCCCAGAGAGTGCCCCTGGGAACACGGTCGTAAGCCTTTTCCAAATCCACAAAACACATGTGGACTGGATTGGCAAACTCCCATGCTCCCTCCAGCACCCTAGCGAGGGTAAAGAGCTGGTCCACAGTTCCACGCCCAGGACGAAAACCACATTGCTCCTCCTCAATCTGAGGTTCAACTATCGATCGGACCCTCTTTTCCAGTACCCTGGCATAGACCTTACCAGGGAGGCTGAGAAATGTAATTCCACGGTAGTTGGAACACACCCTCTGGTCTCCCTTCTTAAAGATGGGGACCACCACCCCGGTTTGCCACTCCAAAGGCACTGCCCCCGATGTCCACGCAATGTTGCAGAGGCGTGTCAACCAAGACAGCCCTACAACATCCAGAGCCTTGAGATACCCAGGGCGGATCTCATCAACCCCCGGGGCTCTGCCACCGCGCAGTTGTTTCTCTACCTTGGCGACTTCTGCCCCGGAGATTAGATCATCCATCCCCAGGTCTCTTGGCTCTGTTTCCTCTACGGAATACGTGTTGGTGGGATTGAGGAGCTCCTCAAAGTATTCCTTCCACCGTCCCACTATATCCTCAGTTGCCGTCAGCAGCTCCCCGCCCCCACTGTAAACAGTGTGAGCGAGTTGCCGCCTTCCCCCCCTGAGGCGCCGGACGGTTTGCCAGAACCTTTTTGGAGCCGATCGATAGTCTTCCTCCATTGTCTCACCGAACTCCTCCCACGTCCGAGTTTTTGCCTCAGCAACTGCCGCGGCTGCACTCCGCTTGGCCCGCCGGTACCAGTCAGCTGATTCCTGAGACCCACAGGCCAACCACGCCCTGTAGGCCTCCTTCTTCAGCCTGACGGCTTCCCCCACCGCCGGTGTCCACCAGCGGGTACGGGGGTTACCGCCACGACTGGCCCCAGCTACCTTGCGGCCGCAGCTTGCAACAGCCGCCTCAACAATAGCAGAGCGGAACAAGGCCCATTCGGACTCAATGTCCCCCACTGCCCTCGGGACGCGGTCGAAACTCTGCCGGAGGTGTGCGTTGAAAATCATCTTGACGGGTTCTTCCGCCAGGTTTTCCCAGCAGACCCTCACAACCCGTTTGGGCCTGCCAGGTCTGCGCGGCGTCTTCCCCCGCCATCTGATCCAACTCATCACCAGGTGGTGGTCGGTTGACAACTCTGCTCCTCTCTTTACCCGAGTGTCCAAAACATGCGGCCGCAGGTCTGATGATACGACTACAAAGTCGATCATAGACCTGCGACCTAGGGTGTCCTGGTGCCAAGTGCACCTGTGGACATCCTTATGTTTGAACATGGTGTTAGTTATGGCCAAGCTGTGACTAGCACAGAAGTCCAATAACTGAACGCCGCTCGGGTTCAGATCGGGCAGGCCGTTCCTCCCCACCACACCCTTCCAGGTCACGCTGTCATTGCCCACGTGAGCGTTGAAGTCTCCCAGTAGGACAATGGAGTCCCCTTTCGGGGCACTTTCCAGCACCCGTCCCAAGGACTCCAAAAAGGGCGGGTAGTCTGAACTGCTGTTCGGCGCATAAGCGACGACAACAGTCAGAACCCGATCCCCGACCCGAAGGCGCAGGGACGCAACCCTTTCGTCCACCAGGGTAAACTCCAACGTACAGGTAGAGAGCCTGGGGGACATCAAAAAGCCCACCCCAGCTCTCCGCCTCTCACCCGGAGCAACTCCAGCAAAGAGGAGAGACCAGCCCCTCTCAAGGACTTGGGTTCCGGAGCCGACGCTATGTGTTGAGGTGAGGCCGACTATATATAGCCGGTATCGCTCGACCTCTTCCACAAGCTCCCGCTTCCTTCCCCACCAGAGAGGTGACGTTCCATGTTCCAAAAACCAGTTTCCGTAACCGAGGATCGGACCGCCAAGGCCCCCGTCTTGGTCTGCTGCCCAATCCACAATGCACCGGATCCCTGATTCTTCCTGCAGGTGGTGAGCCCACTGGGAGACGGGCCTTAGCCCATGGGGCTAAGGCCCGCCCACCAGGCGCTCGTCCACGGGCCCCAACCCCAGGCCTGGCTCCAGGGCGGGGCCCCGGTGTCCGTCCGGGCCGGGTACTCGGGTTCTGGATAGTATTCATCATTGGGATCTTCTGAACCGTTCTTTGTCTGGCCCTTCACCTAGGACCAATCTGCCTTGGGAGACCCTACCAGGGGCAAAATGCAAAAAACAGGTTATGAAGTTATACTTTCAGGACCTGAACTCAACACCAAACGATACAACACAGTGAATCCTGCAACCAGGATGGTGTTGAATGTGGATGGCACGCCACATGACTGTGATTGGTTGATTATACAGATCATCACATGATTGCATGAAGGTGTTGTTTGGACACAGTTTGTTCCCTGTTTTAGGGATGCTACAGGAAACCATGCTGGTTATGCCATTGCACAACTTGCAGAAATCAAAGCATTAACCACTGCATTTAAGTTAGCACAAGGAAAGCGTCTTAATTTATACACAGATTCAGCTCATGCATATGGCGTGTGTCTTATAATTGGAAACATATGGAAGCAGAGAGGTTTTCTTGGAGCTGATGGTACCCCAATAACACACAGGGAAGCTGTCTCTGCTCTGTTAGACGCAATGCACCTCCCTACATCTGTCGCTATAATTAAGTGTCCAGCACATCAAAGGACAGACTCTTTGTTGCCAAGGGCAATTTAGCAGATGAAACTGCAAAACATGCAGCAGTTGGCACAACTACGGGCCCATTGTTGGTAGCTGGAGATTGTGAACCTCTAACAACTTTATCTTTTCTAATACAGGCACAGGAGAGAGCTGATCCGTTTGAGTTGGTGTGGTTGAAAAAGGGGGCTAACAAGGTCACACAAGATGGTCCTCAAGGGTTTTGGAGAAGTTCTCATGGTCATTTTGTGTTGCCTGTTTCATTGTTGCATTTTGCTATAAGAAATGTGCTTGGTGGTCGCAATTTTTGGCAGCCACGTTTGATAAAACATTGCATGAATGTGAAGGGTGCGCACAATATAACACAAGGAAAGCTTTTTCGACTCCAACTGTGCGTTGTTGACTGGTGGACAGGAAGGAAAGTAACCGGGCAAGGGAAGGAGCCTGGAATCACAGGGGCAGAGCAGGAGAGCATCAATTGATGCTCAGGGGCAAAACAGGGCAACTTTGGAGGACGGCCCTGAGGTGACCAGGTTGGTGACTAGGGAACAGGAGGCGGCCGAACCGCTGACTGAGACATGAGGAGCAGGAGAGACGTTGCTCAGAACAACTGACTCGGGAGCAAGGGAAGAGTCGACCGACGCTGAAACAACTGATGCATCAGCCAGGATGGTCAAGCCAGGAATTGAGTCAGGAGCCGATGAGACGTCAACCGGGACCCCCCACACTGGAACAGCTGATGCATCAGCCAGTGTGGTTGGTGAAGGCTCATGGTCACTGGAGAGTTGGGGCTCTGGATAGCTGGGCAGCTGGGACTGGGGCTCAGGCTGGAAGCTGGAGTCCTGGGACAGTGGCTTGTGCTGGTAGCTGGTATCCGGGGGCTGAAGCTGCTTGGGGAATCAGCGTCTCCGTGACCTGCGTCTCTCTCCAGGGACTCTGACCCCTAGATACCTCCCCGGAAAGGCTAACCCAATTCCCCAAAAAGGAGATGACTCAGGGTCCTCCAGATCCGAATCCGATAGCGGGTCAGTCAACATCCTGAGAACCCTGGCAACTGACGGGGATGCTGCTAGCTGGGAGGACTGGGGCTTGGGCTGGTAGCTGGAAACCTGGGGCTGGTAGCAAGGAACCTGGGGCGGGGGCTGAGGCTGAGTTTCCCTGTGGTGACAGGAGCCATGATGTCCTCATCTTCTGTGGCCACCACAGAACCCCGGAAAAATAGCAAGGCAAGTTCCCTTGAAAGGGGTCCCCCAGGTCAGACTCAGACACAGAGGATGAACTCACAAGCCCAACAGAATCAGACTCAGCAGGACCAACAGGAACATAGAGACAGAGTTGCAGGAAGAAAGACATTATGGAGATTAGGAACACTGATTATAGTTTTGCTAATATATGGGGTCTTAATACAAAATTATGAAGAATTAAAATCAATCATAAAACAAGGACAGTTGAATAATTATGCATTAGCAGGTCACAGAAACACTAGGTAAACATAATCAAAAACTGACCAAGTACAACATACGTGTGGTTACTGCATGTCCTTACTAACCAGAGGTGTGAAAGTAGTCAGAATTTCAAGGCTAAGACAGGACATACTGCTTAGTACTCACACTGTACTAACAAGGTATGGGAGGGAAGCATAGAGTAACTTTCTGACAGATGCAAATATATTTACAGACTATATGAAGACAAAATTATGTCGCATACTGGTAGTCATGCAATTTCATATTACATGGACTATACTGAAGGTTGCTTTGTAAAAAAAAAAGTGTAATGAAACTTTGTGATTATCTTAATAGATAGGTCATGGCAGAAGGCCCAGGATTCAGTTGGGAAAGTAACCAACTGCCTCAGGATAGGCATTTCCAGCCCACAGAGGACATACCTCAAGAACGGTCCCACCATTGACACCATTGACACCACCTCCATCGAAGCCTTCAATACTGTACCAGTTGCTCCAAGGCGAAATGCCAAGTCCAACAGCCAGGACCACCAGTTCCAACCAAGGAGTCAGAAGAGGAGTCTTACTCTCCAACCACCCCTGATTCCCGTCATATGCCTCCATGGCCATGGGCAGCACCAATTGATTCTGACCAAAAGCCCCAATCACCTGAGGAACCAGTCCCATGACCCTTTACCAGCACCGCTGTTGGATATAACACTACGGGAGATAACACTGCTAGAGATAACACTGCTGAAGATAACACTGCTAATGCTACTGCACCCAAGAAAGTTGAAGATCCAAACAAAGTGGTTGACATGATGCCACAGGAGTTCTGACACATATTAGCAAACTGCCCACAAGATGAGCACTATGTTTGAACTGAGAATATACACATTAAAGGGGACATATTATGCTCCTTTTCAACAAGTTCAAATAAGTCTCAGATGTCCCCAAAACATGTCTTTGAAGTTTCTTGCTAAAAAATCTACCCCGATCCTATATTTCAGCATGCCTGTAAACCCCTCTGTTTCAGCCCTGTTCAGAACAGGCTGTTTCTGTCTGTAGCTTTAAATGCAAATGAGCTGTGCCTGACCACGCCCCTCTCCGGTAGGGGATGCGGCTTGGGCTTCTGGCACCATGCTCTAATGTTTACGGTGACCGTGACCGGCGACCTGGCGTCGGAAGCGCTTTGGTTCAACCACACGACTTTTATCCAGAATCTGAACCAGAGGGAATGGCTGCTGAAGAAGTTCAAACTCTACAACTGCAGCACGACGTTTCTGAATGGTTGGTAACCAATTTTGTATATTTTGACTTTACATTTTCAGTTTGTTGATGTGTGCTGGCACATAGTTACTAACCTGTAGCTAGGTAGCTAATGCTAACTGTTACTGTCTCGTCATTACTGGGAGCTCTTTTGGTAAATAAGCACTATTGTGAATTGTGTAATGTAGTTATCTGTCATGCCTCCTTAGATATACTTTTACAGTCTATGAAAATGTTTGTTGTATGTGGACTGCTACAGGTATTCAATGTCAATACTAGTCAGATATTTGATGCAGATGCTGACAAAGTAAATCAGTTTGATTTTTATTAATTTTTCTCCATGTTTTGAGCAGAGATGCTCATCATAACATCTTCCTTTATGTAGTAAATTTATTTTGTGCATTACAATAAAAGCTGTAAATCAGCATAAACATGTCTGATAGCAACATTAATCTTTAGTCAAAGACTAATCTGTGCAGTTTTCTACACTACACTGTTGTCAAGCTCCACAGTATATGTAATAAATGACATGTTATAAATTACCTATGTTATATGCGCTTGATATGTGGCCAAGCTTACTTCTTAACCACCTTAGCTCCACTGTCTGTCAGTTTTTGAATTTCATAAGCTTTATGTTTTGGTGAATGTTACCATTTTTCTCTATATTTTGGATAGGTGCTCCTGTGGACACTGTGCAACCATGCCCACAGAAGCTGAGAATATCTGCTGCTAGGAGATACCACAGGTAGCATTCTCACTAGACAAACTAATCAGTAATTTGTTTCGATTACATTTATAATAAACCATAGCATTTACCATTTGTAATTCACTGTAGGTTACCAGACGGCTATGGGAGATCGAGGAAGATTTACCATGTATGGTAGGCCGCCCTGGGTTGGAGCCGCTCTGCCTCAATGTGTACTCCCTCCAGAATGCCTGCAACATATACCGCGCTGACTACGGTACTTTACGGTTGAGAGGAATACACCAGTACGTTTTGCTTCTTTGTAAAAACATAGTTTCGATGTAAATAAAAGATGTTAGGCAGTCTTGTTTTACTTCAGTGCACACAATTTTACAATGGTAATAACACACTACAAAGGGTTAGGGTTAGGAGAGGGGAGGGAGGGAGTGGGGTGGCTGGGGGATCCTATTGGAGTTAATTACTCGCGAGAGCGCGGCCTTGAAAGTGACGTCACGTCAGGCACCAGGTCAGAGTCAGAAGTGTAGTCGTGAGGAATAAGGTAGCGAATTACCGGAGAAGAGGTAGACTTATTAGCCAACTCAGTGACGCTAACTTGGGTAAACTAATTGATAGCATTAAGCTAATATCTACATGTCATTATGTATTAACTGCTGACTGCATTTTCAGATGAGCTTGTTCAGATACTTCTCTAAGCAGAGAAAGACAACAGATGAAGAAGACGCTAGTCAGGTAGCCTATCATAAGCCTTTTACTGACTCGTAAATGATGATGGTTAGGTAAAAAATAGTATTTTAATGTTCACACTTGTAATCAGATGTGATGTGAGTGTAAACTATATAACGCTGAAAATCAAGTGCTCTGAGCCTGGGTGCACGGACATCATAGGGCATGACTCTCAATACTAACTTTCACAGCACTAACAAACAAGCCCAGACACCTATGCTAATCGCTGCAAAGCCTGTTTAGTCTGAATTTTACTGGCTTGACTTTGCAGACAGCTAAAATGCCTTTCAAGTGTGGTAAAGTTAGCAGGTTGGCTCTACTCAACATCACACAGCGATACCAAGCAGAAGAATTGCATACAATCTGTACCTGACTATACTCGGATGTGTGGACGAGGCAAAACGTTAGCCACATTAGCTGCCATGCTAACAACACACGCAGGCTCTCGTGTACATACAGTAAAGCAACATAAAATGGTGAAACTTACAGCTCCCAAGTTTGAAGTTGGGTCTTGGACAGTCGGTGCTGATCCATGCTTTTTCTTCAGAATGTAGCAAATCCCACATTGTACTGGCCCTCGTTGAGAAAGCAGTCGGACGTGAAATGGTTAGCCCGCTACAACTCCTGAAGTGTCCATCAAAAATAAAATAAAACAAATCCACTGGGTCTTCAGATCCTCGGACATAGGGGGTAAAAAGACTTCTGTGTTGGTTTGTACAGCAATTAGCGTGCATCGCTCGTACCTTCGACACAGTTTTACCGGAGCCGTGATGCGAGGGAATAAACGATAGTGGCTGCAAGGCGGACTCAGAAGGCAGAACATACACCTAGCTCGGGGAGTGTTACCCACCTGGGGGGAGGTGTCATCTCCCTTCATGACGACATCAAGGGAAAATCTCCAATTGGCCTGTGTGAGCACACATTTTCTGAAAGGTGGTGCAAGCAAAAGACGGAGAGGATGGACTTTTCTCATGTTTGGGGGGTTTGTAGACAGGCCGGGGACACATATTACTGATAGAAAACCATGGAAAAGTGCATTTTGCATATTATGTCCCCTTTAAATATTATGCATGTTTTGAATTTGCACTGGCTGTTAAATTCATATTCTCTTGGGATCCAGAATAACCGTTTGCTGTTATGTGTACCAAGTTAAATCGGGTGTAGACAATTTCAATTATCCAAGTTTGCTAAATGTGTTAAACCAGAAACAAGCCTACTGTTTACCTACTGTAAACCCTTAACTAGCCTTAACTTACAATGTGTGAGGTTTTGTTTTCTTAGTAAGAATGATAATACAGGATCTATTTGCAATCCTTTGAATTCTTATGTTTGAACTTGTCATTATGTATAGACCATTGTCTTGATGACTCCTATTGTCACCTGTCCACTGTTCGTTGTACCGTAGCAATGGCTTCACTGGATAAGGTGTGAATGTGTGACGAGTTAGTCCCAAAGGGAGGAAATGTTGTAGTAAATTTACACTGAAATATACTATGCATTATAAATATACTGAATGTTAAACTTATATATCCAATGAAATAGCAATATTCACAACAGAGGTTAGATTTTTATGTGAACCAGCCTTGAACCAGCTGAAGTAGGAATGTCATAGCATTGAACCTGGAGGGAATAACGTTAAAAGAAATAGTCTGAAGGGCCCTAGGATCAATGGTGTTGGAGTAGCAGCTGTAGTGAGGCCCAGGTTGAGGATAGATAGGATACTTTGAGGATAGAAAGGAGCCTTAGGTTGAGGATAGATAGGAGACTTTGAGGATAAATAGGAGACGTAGGTTGGGGATAGATAGGAGGTTTCTGGACACCTGGCACTACTACTATGCCCTGGCATGTTTGGGGAACTTTCACATGGGGCTGGACACTATTGTTTCCATGGCGCTGATAGGTTTGCTTTAGAAAATAGGTGGAGAATCCACCTAAGAAGGAACTATACATGATTATGCACAGGCACTCTGTCTTCAGTTCGGATCTGGATCTGATCTCGCTTTGTTCTGAATAAATTCTATTGCATTGGACTCTGACCATCTACAGTGACTTCTTTTTTAATCTTTTTTGACTCCAATAAAAGTCCAGTTTTGTAGAAAGTTAAGTGTTAGTGAAGAGGTCTAGACCTAGACTCTGGCCCCCACAACATTACTTTGCTCTGTCACACACCCCACAGCCACCTCACCTGTTTCTCATTAATCAGTTCACCTATATAAACCAGCTGTCTTTCCCCAGTCTTGCCACATTGTTTTATCTATCATGTTCTGCATGTTGTGTACTCCATCCTCAGTTACTTGTTCTGGGACCTGCCAACCTGTGAGCGTTAACTGTCTCCATTTCCTCCATTAAAAGCACTGAACCCTTCCTGCCTGGTCTGTGTCTGCTTTTTATCGCCTCATACAAACATCAGTCATTTTGCATATTTGCCTTATCAGTAATTTATGTACTTTCATAATTTGAAATATGCCTATAATGTGTTTGACGGTTGTTTTTTGTCATTATTCTGATGAATGTTGAGAGCTGATGCCTGATGGGTGAATTGTGGGTGTGGTATGCCCTTTAATGAAGGGGACAGGTGAACAGGTGTTCACGAGAGCGGAAGGGCAAACAATTTTCAACTGTACAACATAGAAATATAGGTGACTAGTAGGCCTGCAAATATCTTTATTCTATTTGTTTTCCTTTTTTGAAGCTTATTATTTCTTTCCATAAATAAATATTGGATAGTGACAATGGCCCTCATTTATCAATCTTGCGTGAAAACAGGCGCAGATCTGAGCGCAGAATTGGTCGTACGATAGGACACACGTGTGATTCATGAAACATTCGTATCTGACCAATCCCAGCGTACGAATGATCGGGGCTTGATAAATGCGGCGGCTGAATTCGATCGTCATTAACATGTTACGCCCTTAAATATTCCTGGTTCGGAAGCCTCGCCCACTAAGGTCAAACATGGAGAGAAGAATTACTAGCAAGAAAAGAAACTTATCAGAAATGGAAATCGACATCCTGACATCTGAGGTGGTGCAAAATAAGGATGTGCTTTTTGGCAGTCTGAAAAGTGGTATTAAAGGCGCTCGTAAAACCGCTGTGTGGAAGAGGGTAACGGAGGCAGTCAACAGCGTTGCCATAGAGGAACGGACTCCGGCTGAGGTTTGAAGACAAGTCAATTTAACCTATGCCTAACGATTTAATTGAATCTTTGATTCATCTGCAGCCTAAAAGCTTATGTCTGCTAATTGATTAAGGCAATTCTTTACATTTAGGTTAAAAAAAAGTGGTCTGATTTAAAGCTGGCCACCAAAAAGCGGGTTGCTGCACTAAAGCGCAACATCAGGCAGACTGGAGGAGGCCAACCAGACTCCAGCCTGATCTTGACGGGGACAGAGGAGAAAATTGCCTCGTTGATTGGGTCTGAGTCGATCTCGGGCATAAGTGGTGGAGGAGACACAGACGCACTCGCGCCAGAGCAGAATGGTAACTACCCCCTTTTGCTTGCATTGTAAAATCTATCGCACTCTGACTGTACACAACTTCTTACAAATAATTAGGCTTACGCATGTTACATGGGTATACATGTTTATTGTATTTTTAAATGTTTCAGAGCCAGGCACCAGCAGTATGTCGGCCAGGTCTCCTCCCCAGAGTGGTCCCACTGCTGCCGAGAGTGAGCGCGTGCCCTCTGCCCCCCGTGCTGCGCCAAGACCAAACATCGTCACGGCGGAGGTCCTGGAGAGACAAAAAGAAATATGCAGTTTATTGACCTCAGTTGTCGGTGCACTTGAGGCAATAAATAACAGATTAAAAGAAATTAATGACACTCTAAAAAAGCCATAATAAAATGTTTAAATGACTAAATGTTGTCCATTGTCTGTGTTTAGTATTGTGAGTACAGCAAAGTACTTCACAGGATGTCCCAATGTTTAGGTCTGCAAATGCACTCTGTAACTCTTAGGATATAAGCTGCTGAATACATATGTTATTAATCAAAACAAGATGACCTGGTTGACATAGGAACAGGATGAAACAGGAAGTGATCGTAGACATGCTCTCACTGTTGTAACCGCAAGTATATCTGACTCGATGCAGACATGTAAATAATGAGGAACCAACACCCAGAACTGAGACACACACGAAAACACCCAAACAAGGCACACAAAGATAGATATGTACAAAGGCATATCATGGGGTCTTACAGCCAATCATGTTTATGATCATGCAAAGACCACGCATAATAGGATGAGGATCAATCAGAAGAGACTACACCCTAGACACAAGCAGTATAAAGTAGGTTAAACCCAGAACGAGTCAGATCTTCTTGTGGCATCCTCTGTATGCTCTGTACTGATCTCCACGCTCGGCCGAACGTGAATAAAGGCTGTTCATCTTAAACCTCCACTTCTCCGACTGTTTACTCCACATCAACGGACTCGGCGAGGCATCAAGGTTTTTTATGAGTTAATTTCTGCCTCAACAGTATGACTTTAGCCAATTTCACCTAGAATACTTCACATTACTGATTAAATACTGCAGAGCATTTGCAAGAGTTTAAGGTATACTTTACGTTTTAAAAGCGATGAATGAGGTCCTGTCTCCTCCGTATAGCCCCCAGTGGAGGCTGCACTGGCCAAGTTCCATGGGCATTGGTCATCTGGCTGCACCGGCACATCAAAAGGCACACCATTCACTAATGCAATGTTGTGCAAAACTGAACAGGCCATAATAATGTCGCACACTTTTTCTGGGGTATACAACAGCGTTCCT